>NW_024598633.1:0-16824 GCF_004379255.2 Salvia splendens
TATGTTGGTTGAAAATTGATCAACTGTGATACAAAGATACACTAATCGGGCAATACAACCCAATGAAGAATGGAGAAATTAAACGGAATAAACTGAATTGAAATTACAAAGAAGAATTCGAAACAATAAATCGTAAAGATGTAAGCCGAGTCGAGGAGTCCTCTTTCCGCAAGACGAGATACGCCCCGGTAGTGCTCTCGGTTTGGCGTGTCGTCCCCAAAGATAAAACGGCTTCGTCTTGTTCGCTGCAGCACCTCAGACGGAACAAGCTCCGACGAAATAGATGATGGCGAGGGCAGAGCTTCGACGGGAAGACAATGCAGAGAGAGGGAGAGAGCTATGCAAATGTGTTGTGTGTCTAATTGTGTGCAATGCATGAAGTGACAGCCTATTTATAGGCAAGTCCACCCGCAGGAGCATTGATGGAGTCAACAGCCATCATGTGTGCCATGATGGTTTGACTGTAACCGCCGGGGGTTACTGACTGGTGCACTAGCCAGTGGGAGCTGAAGAGATACGATGCACCTGGACATGCTACACGACGGGATACACCATGGACCGTCGGGGTCCAGCGGGGACCTTTTGTCTCCCGTTATGAGTCGGGGTCCAGCGGGGACCTTTTGTCTCCCGTTGTGCGTCGGGGTCCAGCGGGAACCTTTTGTCTCCCGTTGTGCGTCGGGGTCCAGCGGGAACCTTTTGTCTCCCGTTATGCGTCGAGGTCCAGCGGTACCATGACGTGGACTAGGACCCGTCGGGGATAGCGTGGAGTTTGGGTTGGTCTAAAAAGAACAAGCGGGGCACGAACCACGCTCAACGACTAGCTCCAAAGAACAGCCCAAAGACCACCCAAATACCAATTGCCAAGAACCAAGGCACAAGGCACACGGCACCCGACACCCGGTGCACGGGTCACGGGACACGGTGAGCGGGTCGCGGGCGGGCGGCGCCGCGCGTGTGCGCGCGTGTGGGCTCTGTCACCCGTCTTACTCCACGATAATTATTACGCATGATAATTCATCTGATTAAATACTTCATCAAATAAGTTTATCATCCTCGATGTGGGATAATTAACACTAGTTAATTAATCCCTTAGTCTTTTCACATAGCTCATTTCTAGCTTTATTGTGACCAACTTTAATATATTATTTCTCACTCACCGGGAATCGGATTTGAGAAAATGAATATACTACGGTCATCTACTCGGAACGTAGATCGACGCTATTGCATTTAATTTCACAAAATTAAATGTCTTGTAACATTTATTATTAGTCAAAAATCATTTGACCAAGCACGATTCCAACAATCCCCCACATGAGTGGAAATTGCCAAATGCATATGTATGCAGACACAAGCTCAACCCTCAAGAGGTATGTAAGCATAAGGATATGTAGTTTTTGGCTTTGAACCATAGTCAACACCATCGGATACACAGGCGGACTAGTAGCGCGATGCTTTGAACTATTCCTCCACGGCGTGCACCGAGACAATGATGTTAACACTTAAACACCTCAACCTCATCCGTTCTCACGTTTTGTGTCCATTTCAGGCCTTGGACACCACTTTGGATTCATAAGTGTATTGTTTGAAGCGGCCCCACTTCACACTTACATAGGTGATTCCTCGTTATCTTGCCATACTTAGTCTCCTTGAGAACTTCTTCTCAACGAGATCCTTTAGGGATCATTAAAAGTCATAGACTGAACCTCACCACTAGGCAAGTTTTACAACACTCTATTGCTCTCTAGGGAATAGATATAGATGAGTGTTTCACACGAACTCTCATAGCTTAGTTTTCCCATTGAACCTAGTTCTTGGGATCTCCAGTCATCATGGTTGGGTTACCACTATGACAATTCTTTAGTTTGTGGATTTCAAACCCATTCCCTCTAGCAATTTATTCATTTGATCACGATTTAACCCTTTGGTTAGCGGATCCGCTAGATTATCCAATGACTTCACGTAGTCAATTGTAATCACCCCTGTTGTGATCAAATGTCTCACGGTATTATGTCGTCGACGAATGTGTCGAGACTTACCATTGTACAAGCCACTGTTTGCCCTTCCAATAGCGGCTTGGCTATCACAGTGAATTAACACTGGAGGCACGGGCTTTGACCAACATGGAATATCTTCAAGGAAGTTTTTTAAGCCATTCGGCTTCTTCCGCGGCTTTATCTAAAGCTATGAATTCAGATTCCATAGTGGATCGGGCTATAGATGTCTGTTTCGTGGATTTCCATGAGACAACACCACCCCCAATAGTAAAGACATATCCAATTGTTGAAAGTGAGTCTTTGTTATCGGATATCCAATTTGCATCGCAGTACCCTTCAAGTACCGGGGGTATCTCGAAAAGTGTAGCTCATGATTTTGAGTATACTTGAGATATCTCAAAACTCTTACAAGAGCTTTCCAATGCTCTTTGCTTGGATTGTTCGTGTAACGACTCAACTTGTTCACAATGCAAGCAATGTCAAGTCTAGTGCAATTAGTCAAATGCATAATGCACTCATTGCCCCGTGCATAATCTTCTTATGCAGCGGGCTTGCCCTTGTTCTTGCTCAAGTGAACTTTGAGCTCTATAGGCGTCTTAGCCGAGATGCCATCATAGGCGTTGAATCTCTTTAGTACTTTCTCAATATAATGAGATCGTGTCAAGATGATTCCTTTGAATTAGAATTTTTCATTCCAAAAATCACATCGGCTAGACCCATATCCTTCATGTCAAAGTTTCTCTTTAACATGGTTTTCGTATAGTTAATCATTTAGGTGTTACTACCCATGATTAACATATCGTCAACGTAGAGACACACTATAACGTATCCATTATCAGTGTTCTTAATGTAGACACATTTGTCACATTTGTTGATTTTAAATCCATTTGATAACATCACATTATCAAATTTCAAGTGTCATTGCAACGACGCTTGTTTCAATCCATAGAGGGATTTAACCGGTTTGCAAACCTTTCTCTCTTGTCCAGGTACTACAAAACTTTTAGGTTATTCCATATAGATTTCATATTAAATCACCATTTAAACTTGTCAACTGTTCCAACGGCCTTAAACTTGCTTTTAAGGACACATTTGCATCCTAAAGGTTTAGCACCTTCAGGTAGATCAACCAACACCCAAGTGTGGTTTAGCAAAATTGAATCAATTTCGTTTTGAACAGTTTGTCTTTAATGCAGCCTATCTGGGCCAGCAAAGGCTACTTTTATTAATGTTAGTTCTTCATCCAACATAAAAGCATTATAGTGAGGACCAAATGTCTTCGGTGTACTGACCCTACTACCACGTCTTAGAATTGTATCGTTTGGATCGGGCCTTGTTCGCTTGTGCGATTCTGGCTCTTCATCCGCTTATTAAGAACTAGTGGCTTCATCCTTAATTCTCGTCTCAGAATTGGGTGCAATATTTTCCTTATCTTTGCGAGGAAATATATTTTTCAAGAAATATAACATTTCTTGACTCAATTGTTGTTCCCACGGTCACAGTCGGTATTTCAGACTTGTGGACAACAAATCGATATGCACTACTATTAAGTGCATACCCAATAAAGATTCAATCAACCGTTTTAGGACTAATTGTAACTTCTTTGGGCAGAAGAACCATCACCTTTACCAAACACCCCCACACTTTGAGATATTTGTAGGATGACTTCCTTCTCTTCCACAACTCATAAGGAGTGACATCCTTACTTTTGAGTGGGATTTTGTTTAGGATGTAGTTGACTGTCAAAACAGTTTTCACCCACATGTTCTGGGGCATCCCTGAACTAATCAATAAGGCATTCGTCATCTATTTAAGATTTTGATTCTTGCGTTCTGCAGCACGATTAGATTGTGGTGAATATGGAGTAGTCATTTGATGAGTTATACCACATGCGTTGCATAATTCGTCAAACGGGCTACGTATTCGCCTCCTCTATCACTTCGAATCATTTTGATTTACAATCCAAGTTGATTCTCGACTTCGTTCTTATAATTTTTTGAACACTTCAATTGCTTCATCTTTACTTCTTAAAGATAAAGATAGCAATATCTTGTGCAATCATCTATGAACGTGATATATTACTTTATACCACTTCTAGTTTGCACGAATTTTAAATCACATACAACAATGTGAATTTTCAAAGGGTTTCATGTTTCGTTCAATATAATGAAACGATAATCTAGTCATTTTCGCCTCAAGACAAATCTCACATTTGTTTTGGTATTGACTTCTTTCGTATTTAGTAAATTCAAGTTTACTAAACTTTTATAGCATTAGGATTCACATGTCCTAATCTATAGTGCTACAAATAGGAGGACGTATTGGCATTTTCATTATTAGCCAATGGCTTTTCAAACACAGCGAATAGCCGATAAACTTAGTTTAAAATAGACCATCGGTTACATAACATTTCCGATGGATTTTCCAAACTTATACACAAAGAACTTATCGGATTCAAATACAAGTTAAAAAACCCCTATTTACAAGTATTGATCCAGAAACTATGTTCTTGCGTATGTCCGGGACATGTAGCACTTCCTTAGAGTGATTGTCACGTAGGACGTCATCTTGAGGACCATATCTCCAAAGTCGATACATTTGGATGAGACTTGGTTTCCTATGTTGAGCTTCCTCCCCTCAACAGTCTTGTAAGTGTAGAACTTACTTCTATCGGCACACACGTGGGCAGTGACGCCCGTGTCGATGTACCAACCTCTTTTATTCTCGACGTGGTTGACTTCTTCAGTTACCACAGCGGCTATGTTGCCTTTGGCATATTTGATAAATTTGGATCCACCCAGCTTCTTGGTTGGTGGCTTTATCTTTCTCCCGACATCTCTCATGGAGTGGGCGGGGCCAAATGTCTCCCGACATTTTTTCAAGACACGGACGGGTGTCAAACGTCTCCCGATATTTTCTAAGGGACCGACGTATGCCATGTCTCCCGACATTTGCTAAGGCACGAACAGGAGCCAAATGTCTCCCTATGTCTCCCGACGAACGGGAGACCGACGGGTGCAAAATTTGTCCAGCCATTTCACATGGGATGTAAGGGTGCAAAACGTCTACTGACATTTCCTAAGGCACGGATTGGAGCCCAGGTCTCCCGACGAACAGGAGACCAACGGGTGCAAAATTTGCTCCCGACATTTCCCACGGCACAGATGTATGTCATACGTCTCCCGACAGATTCTAAGGCACTAACGGGAGCGAAACGTCTCCCATGTCTCCCGACGTTTTGAAGACAAGGTCGGGGTGAGAAATGTCTTCCGACATTTCTCAAGCCACGGACGGGAGTCGAATGTCCCTCATGTCTCCTGACGAACGGGAGACGTCCTTGGGACCTAACGTGTGCCAAATGTCTTCCAACATTTTCTAAGGCACGGACGGGAGTAAAACGTCTCCCATGTCTCCCGACGAACGGGAGACGTCCCTTAAGACCAATGGGACACGCCCAACGACCCTATCCATGGGAACGGGAGACGTCCCGTAGAATTTCCCTGCCATTGGCCATTCATGAGGTCTCTCCTCCACATTGGAATCAGTCGTGTTGATCCCAATGGCATCAACTCTCGTGTTGGACCCGACTGTCCCAACAGTCAATCCATTAGAGGATTCTATGGAGCCACTAAACGTGGAACCACTAGTTCCCGTGTTGGCCCCGAAGGACTCAACACTTGATCCGTTAGAGGATCTAAAGAAACCATTAATAATGGAACCGTCAGTTTGCGTGTTGGCCCTGAAGGCCCCAACACTCGTGTTGATCTCAAAGGACTCAATACACGATCCATTGGAGGATCTCGCGGAACCACAAAAAGTGGAACCGTCTTTCTTTGTGTTGGTACCAAAGGCCCCAACACCCGTGTTGACCTCGAAAGGTCCAACACTCGATCCTATCAAGGATCCCATGGAACCACTTAATGTGGAACCATCGGTGGCCCCAAAGGTGGATGCACCAGTCAACCCAAACGGGTTAGTAATCGCTCAAGGCACTTGGGTAATCAATGGTAATGATGTGGACTCGACGGGAGTCGTGGTCATGGCGTGGACCCGACGAGGACCCAGCGGGGAACGGTGGGCACGTCGGTGTTGGAGTAGGGGAAAGCGACGACGGGGAACGCAGTGACGGGATCCATCTCCACGCTAAGGTATTAGTTTCGAAAGTTTTAGATTCAAATTATAGTCCAATCTCCTTCTTCAACGGATAGTATATCTCGTCTTGCGATTGTTGGTTGAAAATTGATCAACTGTGATACAAAGATACACTAACCGGGCAATACAACCCAATGAAAAATGGAGAAATTAAACGGAATAAACTGAATTGAAATTACAAAGAAGAATTTGAAATAATAAACCGTAAAGATGTAAGCCGAGTTGAGGAGTCCTCTTTCCGCAAGACGAGATACGCCCCGGTAGTGCTCTCGGTTTGGCGTGTCGTCCCCAAAGATAAAACGGCTTCGTCTTGTTCGTTGCAGCACCGCAGACGGAACAAGCTCCGGTGAACTAGATGATGGCGAGGGCAGAGTTTCGACTGGAAGACAATGCAGAGAGAGCTATTCAAATGTGTTGTGTGTCTAATTGTGTGCAATGCATGAAGTGACAGCCTATTTATAGGCCAAGTCCACCCGCAGGAGCATTGTTGGAGTCAACAGCCATCATGTGTGCCATGATGGTTTGACTGTAACCGCCGGGGGTTACTGACTGGTGCACTAGTCAGTGGGAGCTGAAGAGACACGAGGCACCTGGACATGCCAACGGGGACCTTTTGACTCCCGTTGTAAGTCGGAGTCTAGCGGGGACCTTTTGTCTCCCGTTGTGCGTCGGGGTCCAGCGGGAACCTTTTGTCTCCCGTCATGCGTCAAGGTCCAGCGGGACCACGACGTGGACTAGGACCCGTCGGGGATAGCGTGGAGTTTGGGTTGGTCTAAAAAGAACAAGCGGGGCACGAACCACGCTCATCGACTAGCTCCAAAGAACAGTCCAAGACCACCCAAAGACCAATTGCCAAGAACCAAGATCCAAGGCACCCGGCACCCGGTGCACGGGTCACGGTGCACGGTGCGCTGCTCGCGGGCGGCGGCGGCGCGCGTGTGGGCTCTCTCAACCGTCTTACTCCACGATAATTATTACACATGATAATTCATCTGATTAAATACTTCATCAAAGAAGTTTATCATCCCGATGTGGAATAATTAACACCTAGTTAATTAATCCCTTAGTTTTTTCACGTAGCTCATTTCTAACTTTATTGTGACCAACTTTAATATATTATTTCTCACTCACCGGGAATCGGATTTGAGAAAATGAATATACTACGGTCATCTATTCGGAACGTAGATCGACGCTATTGCATTTAATTTCACAAAATTAAATGTCTTATAACATTTATTATTAGTCAAAAAATATTTGACTAAGCACGATTCCAACCTGCTACTCTAAAATGTAGTGCATTTTGGCTTGCGCTTGTTGAAATTTGACTGAGTTTGTGGTTTTCCTCGAAGAAAATTATTTAATTTTCTGTTCTGTATGAAATCGAAGAGAAAAATCGAATAATTTGTTTCCGTTTACGGATTTAGTTGCTGGATTTGTCTGATAAAAGTTACTTTGTGTTTTGGATTAAAAAAATATATCTGAGAAATGGGTGGTTTGTGTGAATGGAGGATTCTGTAGCTATAATGAGTTTATAAGTGGTATATGGCTTGGTTAAGCGTTTTATGGCTGAACTTACATATATTGTAACTTCTAGCAGCATGTAGTTAAAAACTTTATTCAGTTTGAAAGTGGTATATTAATTATTTTAAATACTAGTTTGCCACCTGTAACTGAAATGGGTTCACAATCACATTTGATATAACTTTAATTGTTATTGAAACTGAAGATGGGATCGATGATTTATGTGGGAAGATAATCCACTTGGTTGATTTCAGGATTTTAGGGGAAGTTGTTTTAATGCTAATGTATATGTGTGTGGCTTCAGGAGGTGGCTCAAAGATGAACAAGATGATCCAAGATTTGGAAAGGAAAGAGACAAGTTCATTAGAGCAACCACTACGCGTCCCGCGCGCGGCTCGCGTTCCGTCCCGGAGGGACGGTTCTGCCACGGGACGCGTTGCAACGTTCGTCCCGTCCCGTAGCCAGTCCCCAGCCCGTCCCGTAGCCCGTAGCCGCGAGACAAGGGACGCGCCGTCCCGTCACGCGCCCGGGCGACGTGTCGCGCTCCCGATGCATGCGTGACGCCCACTCGTTGGCCCGCGAGTGGGCGTCGTCACGGATGACGCAATAATTCGTTTTTTTTTTTAATTCGAATTTTAATAAAAAAAAATAATTTTCAAACGGTAATGTTACCGTTAATTTTTTATTTTCTTTTTTTTTATTTTTTTTATTTATTTACTCTATAAATAATCATATTTCATACTAATTTCACACACAAACACACATCTATTCCTCTCAAATACTCTCTATAACCACTCCAATTTCATCTTAAATCAACTCAAACAAATGGATCCTTTTGAGCAAATGCGTCAACTAATGGACAATCACTTGAAGAAGATCGACGCGAAGTGGAGCGCATTCGTCAATACAAGAATGGTTGTCTATTCGGGCAAGGACACGCGACTCTAGCGCCCACGCCCAACTCCAAGAGGATCTAATTGAGCACATTTGGAAAAACTTTGGCGGAGAAAATTAAATTATGTCATTTTTATTTTTTTTAGGATTTTAATTATGTCCATTTTCTATTTTTTTGAATTTTAATGTTGTTTTAATTTAATAAAGTGTGTTTGTTTTAATTGAATTAGGTTGGAAAAAAAAATTAATGAATAGTAATTTACGGGACGGTTAAGGGACGGAGTGTTGCAGGTTCCGTCCCTTGGTTAAGGGATGGAGGAATAAAGTACAGTGGGACTCTCAAATAGTAGTTTAGGGACGATGGGGGACAACGTAGTTGATGCTCTTAGATTAGGAAGGAACAAGATTGTAGATGATAAATTTGCCAAAAACGATCCCACCACTATTTTGGCAGATAGAAGCTACATGCTTAGCTATTTTTTTATTAACTAAGTTTTAGAATTGCACTGATGCTCAATATTATTATTATTAAACGTTGATGTTCTAAGTAATATATGAGTATTGGTGTATCTGTTGTTATTTTTATTTGTTGAAAAATTATCTTAATAGGGTGGATAAAAAATAAAATAAATATTACCAAAATTTGTACAAAACTTTAGTGGCGGATGCATTCTACCACTAAATAACATTATATGTAGTGGCGGAATAGTGGCGGATTCTCAGTGGCGGAACTTGGCGGAAACAAGTTCCGCCACTAAATATAGCTCCCAAAATCTGCCACTATTTTAAATTTTTAGTGGCGAACTATTTTCCGTGGGTTATTCGCTACTACGTTTCTATGGTGGAAAATTTTTCGCCACATATTTTAGCGGCGAAGATATTGCTGCGGTTTTGTTCCGCCACTAACTGGTTTACTGGCGGAAAAATGAGATTTAGTGGCGTATATTTCCGCGACTAATAAGCGATTTTTTTTGTAGTGGTTAGTCCACTATTGTGCGACGAGCGAGAGGTCGGGCGGCGGGCGCAGACTTCGGGCGTTAGCCGGTCGCTCGCCGCCTATTGTACGGCAAGCGGCGAGCGATCGGCTAACGCAAGGCGGGGAGCGATCGGCTAACGCCCGCAATTAATTTTTATCTATTTCAACTCTAAATATACGTCTCGTTGCACTTTTTTTTTATTGTATTGTGTTTATTATTTTTATTTTATTGAATTATGTTTGCACTTTCTCCGTTTTTTGTCCAATTTTAATTTCGTATTTATCAATTTATTTGCTGGGCTAGGACGTTGGCTTGGCTATTGCTAGCCTATTGCTAGATTGTTGCTTGGATAGGGCAGTGGCTAGGCTGTGAGAAGGGCATGATGATATGATAGGAGAAGTTTTTGGCCAGACTATTACTAGCTTATCTTTATTGTGGATGCTCTTATGATTGTAGTTTGTTGTATTAGGGACAATAGTTGTGATCTGGTTGTAGGTAAAAGATGTGTTTGATTTGATAGATAATATAAATATTACTACTATTGATGCACTCACTTCTTCCTTTAAAAATAAAAACTCTTTATTTTTTGGATTTATCTGGTAAAAATAGAAACTTTCTATTTAAGTAAATTTTTCTCTCTTTAATGAGGCTAGTCTCATGTTCCAGTAACACATTTTTCTTTCTATCTCTCTTACTTTATCAGTTTTGTATTAAAACTCGTGCTGATTCAAAAGTTTCTATGTTTAACATACGGATAAACTATTATTAAAGATAAATAATCTACCTAATTTTGGGTTGATAAATTCGAATTAAATCATGTGTGGGTGGAATCATGCAAACCGATTATTGTTGAGCAAATGCAAACTCATTATTTGACGATTTGAATTGTTTTATAATCATACTTTATCACTTAAACTACACACTTTTGTAATAATAAAATTTGGTGAATTGGACCAGATATCAAACTGTCCAGGTTCAAGTCAATATCTAATCTCGCACTCTCAAGAAAATGGGCATGTAAAATTAGTCTGTAAAGTCATTAATTTTCAAAATAGTTTGATTTTTACCGTAAACTTTAAATGTTGCATGAAAAATACCGAATTGTGTAAATTACTCATCCGACCAGGCCCGATAGATTTCCGACACAAACTTATCCTACGTGGCGTGCCGAGGGCGTGACTTGGCAAAACTCCACTAATTCTAATCATTTCTCTTCTATCTTTGCAATTTCTGACTCTGAACTTATCACAAACATACAAGTAGCACAAATGAAAACATACAAATCAAATCTAGCATACAAATTGATATAAACATACAAATCAAATTCCACATATCGAATTCAGCATAAAAGTAACATTAATTCCACAATTCGAATTGAACCCTAAATTTGTCATTTGCCAAGTCACGCATACAGCGCGCCACATAGGATAAATTTGTGATGGAAATCTATCAGGTCGGGTCGGATGGGACATTTACACAGTCCGATAAAGTTTATGACTTTTTATGCAACATTTAAAGTTCACGTGAAAAATCAAACTATTTTGAAAGTTCATGACTTTAGATGCAATTTATTTTTTTTTTATATAAGAAGTTAATCATCGATTTAATTGCGGATGATTTCATATCAATCCAATAATTAAGGTCGGACCAAGACAAATTAAATATACTCCATATAGCAACCAGTCATAGCAGAGACTGAGTCTTAAGTTTTTGCTAATCTAACATTTGAGTTAAAATTTGTTTTTCTTGTGCAGTGTTTCTTTAATTAGGAAAATTCGGGAAAGATGAGAATAAGTAGCACGTAATATGCTGGTCTTAAATGTGGCATTTAATATTGTGCTAAAAATTTGACCAATTAATACCTTGGACTGTGTTGTGGTTGGTTAGCCATAAAATTATATAAGTCAGGGTTAGGATTTAGGGTGATAAGTATCGAAACACTGATTATATCCAATTTATAGTAACAGAAAATAATAAAAATATCAATTTCTATATATATATATATATATATTGTGATTTTTTGTGTCTTTATGGTACCTTACTGAAATAATATTGTAATTATATGAATAATTATATGATACTCCATTTACTAAAGATTACTCTATATAAAGTAATTTATGATATATCGTGTATACACCAACATCAACATACATACTAAAATGATATGTGCCGTAATTTATAATATACCACGTATATACCATCATTAATATACATTTTATAAACTATATACATCTTGAATATCCCATGTATATATACCATCATTAATTATACATTTTATAAACTATATACATATTGAATATCGAATATATTTATATATATAAACCATCCATTCCAAACTATTTCTATATTCCTGGTTGGATTGTCCTAAATTAATTATTTTTTTTGGTTTAGCAAAAAATTTATTTGCTTTCTCTCTTCTACTTACTTTTTTTTTCTTTTTCTTTTAATTCTCTTTTCATTTTACCTTAAAATATTCATCTCTCCGTCCCATAAGAATATGCACTCTTTCCTTTTTAGTCCGTCCCACAAGAACATACATTTTTCAATTTTGAAAATTATTTTCTCTCTAATGAGGTGGGACTCATTCTTAACTAACAATACTTTAATTAGTTTTTCTCTCTACCCCTATCTTATTTTACCAATTCTGCATTAAAACTCGTGTTGTACCTAAAGTATATATTATTTGGGGACGGAGAGAGTAATTCTTTAAATCTCGTGCAAAAAATACCATAATTAAATTGATGATAAACTTTCTTATAATATACTCTCTTCGTCCTAATATATGAAACATTTATTTTCGATAAATAATTTAATATAGTGTTGTTTGGTAAATTATTGAAGAAAGAGTTAAATAAGATAAAGAAAAAGTAGAGATAATACTATTTTTATATTTAAAAAAATAAAATGGCATTTAACGAGATGGAGGGAATATTTTATTAATGTAGTGGAGTACTATCTTATCGGTAAGATACCAAAAATAAAATACTAATCAGAAAGAAATATATTCAGTATGAATGAACAATTTAAATTAAATCAGACACTCTAGTACAGTAACAGTAGCCTATTAAAATAAAATACAAAAAAAGGGACTACTTTAGGAAGCTTCCGGTTTGAGGTCCTTCCACAGTGAGACACGAGTGTCTGTTTCACACGTGGCTCATCTAATACATACACGCGCCTCTACACCAAGATCTAATCCTCTGCGGCGCAGCCCACCATACAGCTAGCATGCATCAATTAAGAAGCTTCCGATTTCTTTCGCGAGCTGCTCCGTGTCAGCCACGACGAGTTCCGTTCATCGCCGCTGCTGTCTTCATCCATCGGCTCAGATTTGATATCACCCAACGGCTGCTGCAGCTGCAAATCCATCTCCGAACTCCCCTCCCCCTCCCTCCCGCGCTTCATTCCAATTGGCACGCCGAACAAATCTCGCGCTTATTTCCTCCGCAGCCGATCTGATACGGCTCTCCTCCGCGCCGTCCGCCGCCGCCGCCACCACCGTCTGGATCTCCTCGCAGAATTTCGTCATCGGAAGCAGATCTAACGGCTTCATCGAGTTCTCAGCCACGGAAAGCTGCGTTTGTTGGTCGCTGCTGCTGCTACTGCCGCTCTTGTTGTAATTCGACATCAGAGCGAAAATATTGTTGCATAAATCCTTCATTAGGCTCAGCTCTTTGTTGAGCTGCGAGTTCTCCTTCCTCAGCCTCTCGTTCTCGTCGATCAGCTCCGACGTGCCGCCGCTAAACTCACGTGCCATCGCCGGTGAATTGGAGGAGGAAATCACCTGCTCCTCACCGGAATCGGACGGAGACACCGTCCTTAGCGCGGATATTGTTGGTATCACCGCCGCGACCGCCGCCACTACGGCCGGAGACGACTGAGCAATTTTCCGGCGCTGAATATCACACAATAGCTTCTTCTCGCCTCTCCGAAAGCAATCGTTAGAGAATTCCCACCGGTCCGGCATAACCTTCCTGAATCCCTAAATTCAACAATTTTTTTTAATCGTCAACAACAGAAAACACACAGGTGAACAACAAATCCAGATTATCCGAGCTTACGTAGGTGTTCAACTGGCGAACAAAACTGGAGAAATTATTGTGCTTGAAATACTTTGGCAGCAAATCTCTGGCGAACTCCGTGGGATTCCAAACGATAAAAGCAGATCCGTCTTCGTTCCAGGAGATGATGTCATCGATCGCCTGGTCTTCCACGAGCTGATACGTCTTTGTGAGAAACGGCGTCGGAAGAGAGCGCGGTGCATCGCCGGCCGTCGATTCACCGCTGCCGCTCCGATCCCCTGGTGGCAGAGCCATAACGCCGCCCACCTACACCGCACCAAAACCTATCATCAATTCATAGGCAACAAAAACAACGCAGCTAAATCAATCACAAAAACCGGATAGTATTATACTTGCAGGCGTTAATTCGGTTGAAATCTAATTTTCCAGAGGGAAAGCGCCAAGGTTGTGTGGTAATTCCAGAAGGTTCTGTGACAAATAAACGTAGAGAGAGAGAGAGAAGAAGTAAAAAAAGAGCAAATATTGATGTGGGGATAGAGAACAAAAATGGGAAAATAGTGAGAGAAAAGATAACAGTGCAAGAGAAGGAAACAACGAGATGTTTCGTGGGCATGCGTACGTGGCGATAGGAGAGTGGGTAGAAGAAGACAGCTCAATTAAATCTGAGGAGCCCAAATTTCTTGAACGTTTTATGCTAATTTAAACCATTAATCCTTCTGTCCGTGAATAGGGGTCTCGTTTTTCCATTTTAGTCCGTCCGCGAATAGGAGTATCGGTTCTTTTTTACTATAAATGGTAATAGGGTCTTACCTTCCACTAACTCATTCCACTCACATTTCATTTAAAATTAATATATACAAGTGAGACACATATTCCACTAACTTTTTTCTATCCACTTTTGTTAACATTTCTTAAAACCCGTGTCGCCCATAAATGGGACTCCTAATGGCGGACGGAGGGAGTATTAATTAGAAGCGTAACAAC
The DNA here is from genome assembly GCF_004379255.2 of Salvia splendens. Lineage (NCBI taxonomy): Eukaryota > Viridiplantae > Streptophyta > Magnoliopsida > Lamiales > Lamiaceae > Salvia > Salvia splendens. Next base: position 14,545 of record NW_024598633.1, read on the forward strand.
TAACAACGGTATGTACATAATGTTTCTTATGGCATGCGCAACGCTCTCACTTAACCGTCCTTTAAATTACTATTTATGGGTCACATTGTACTTTTTTACTCCCTCTCTTAACTTAGGGACGAACCTGCAACCCTCCGTCCCTTAACCATCACTTAACCGTCCCTTAAATTACTATTCATTCAATTTCATTTTTATTTTTATTTCCAACCAAATTTAATTAAAAAAAACACACTTCATTAAAAATAAAATAAAATACAAACAAAATAAAAATACAACCTAAAATTCAAAAAAAATAAAAAAAATACATAATTAAAATCCTAAAAAAAAAAATGACATAATTTTAAAATACAATTTGTAGAAAATAAAAAAAAACTACTCCGCCGACGAATCATCCCCCGGAGGCAGTGGATGTGCACTGAAGCCGTGAGTAGGCGGAATGTCAAGTTGTGTCGCCACATAAACGCAATTCCGTTAAGATAGGCTTGGTATTGGGAGGCGTCATGCGGAAAGTGTCCGCCATTGTGGCGGTCATGTACATGGACATAAGGGAGTTCGAGGGTCCCCCCTGAGGCCGAGCCCACCTGGCTTGATTCGGCTCGGCTCCTCCTCCCTCTAGTCGTCTTCGCCGCATTTCTCCCTTGCGGCCGACGGCGCCCACGGGAGGACCCATCGGCATCGTCTGCCGGGGCCTCAACCTCCTGCGAGGCAAACTCTTGTGGCCCGCTGCCCCGAACCGCCCTACCAGACGAGTATTGGCCACCCGCCGTGTGCTTCGTTGCGCTTCGAGGTCGAGCCCGAGCTGGACCGGAGCACCGCCGACCCACCTTTCCTCCTCCTTGACGACCTCCCAAACATCGACATATTTGAATTGTTTGTCGGTGTCGTCGAAGTAGACCCGCAAAGCCGACCTCAGAATGTCGGCTCCCGTGGCTCCGCTTTGGTAATGAGCCGCTTCATTCTTGTGGATGGCGTAGAATCGTTTGACCTCTCTGTCGACTCAGTCAAAATGAGCGCGGAGCATCTTATATGTGCGGCGGCGGGACCCCTTCGGCTTAATCTCGTGGTAGGCCTTGGTGACCTTTTCCAGAAGCACTTCCGGGGTTGTTGATTCCAGACGATGGGGAGATGCTGATCCGGGCGTTGTACACCTCCAGCGTTTCTTTCTGGCCGTACGGATGCCGGCCTAGATCCTCCTCCTCGTCTGCCTCCGCCTCCGCCCTGGAGCTTCCACCGCCTCGGCCTCCTCCCCCGCCTCGGCCTTCTTCCGGAGTGGGATCAACGGAATAATCTTCCCGAATATGAGATAATCCCTGTGAATACCTCGGGGCGGGGGGACGGGAGTATGCATCCACATCAAAATGGTGGTTGGTACCCCCCCGGCGTCGACAAAACCCTAGGTGCCCAGCGTCGACGAACCGAAACCACCACCGAGGACATTGTACATGCCCCCAGTCGCCGAACGTGTTGATGTCGAACCCGCCGGAGCCGCCACCGCCAGAGTTTTCGTCGCGGATATTTTTTGTGATGAGAGGTTATATGAAAATGGAGAGGAAATGGAGATGATTTAGGAAGAATATATGTGTATTTGTGTGTGAAATGAGGATGAATTAGGAGTATTTATAGAGTAAAAAAAATATAAAAAAAATAAAAAAATTGAAAAAACGGTAATATTACCGTTTTTCATTTTTAAAATTTTTTTTATTTAATTCGATTTTTTAAAAAAAATGAATTATTGCGTCAGCGTGACGATGCCCATTCGCGGGCCAGCGAGTGGGCGTCACGCATGGCGCCGGAGCTCGCCACGTCGCCTCGGCGCGTGGCGAGACTTCTCGCCAACCGTCACGGCGTGACAGAACGCGGAACGGGCCGGGGACAAGCTGGGGACGAGACGGGGTGCTGCAACGCGTCACACCGCCATTCCGTCCCTTTGTGACGGAATACGGGCCACCCGCGTTACGCGTCGCGGGTGCCCTTATATTACTACTATTGTTTATTTTCTTTTTGTGTACATTCAAGAAATATCTGCATAAGATATTTGACTGGAATCAATAAAAAAAGAAGTGCATAACCCTTTTCGAATTCAATTTGACCTGATGACCTTTGGACCGAAGAAAGTGATCATTTTTAAGCAAATTTATCTATGAATACAACATGGAGAAATAGAAAATAAACTTTACATCATACACTTAATACGTTCTATATTCAAGAAGAATGTCATGATTACAATATTTTGGTTTCAATAAAAAATGATTAATAATAGAGTGGCATTTGTTTATACTT
>NW_024598634.1:0-15000 GCF_004379255.2 Salvia splendens
CCACTGTACTTTTTTACTCCATTCCTTAACTAAGGAACGGAACCTGCAACCCTCCGTTCCTTAACCGTTCCTTAACCGTTCCTTAAATTACTATTCATTCTATTTCAATTTTATTTTTATTTCCAACTAAATTAAATTAAATAAAACACACTACAAACATACTTTATTAAAAAACAAACATACTTTATAAAAACACACAATATTAAAAAAAATTACAACTTAAACTTAAAAAAATTAAAAAAAACACACAATTCAAATCCTAAAAAATAAAAAACACACAATAAAAAACACACAATTAAACGTGGGAAAATAAAAAAACTACTCCGCCGGCGAATCATCCTCCGGAGGCGGTCGAGGTTTAGGGGAGGGGGAAGACCAAGTAGTCCTGCCATATGCACAATTCCGTTCCACCAGGCCGTGAATTGGGCGTACGAGAAGCGGGAAGTGTCCGCCATTGTGGCGGTTATGTACGCCACCATAAGTGTGTTCGAGCCTCCTTGTGAGCCCGATCCCGAGGCCGACTGGCTTGATTCTCCTCGGCCCTTCCTCGCTCTAGCCGCTTTCGCCGCCTTCGTCCCTTGCGGACGACGGCGCCCACGGCTAGATCCCTCGTACTCGGCGGCCGTAACCCCAACCTCCTGCGTGCCACGATCACTGGGCGCATCGGTGTCACCAGACGAGTACTGGCCGCTCGTCGTGTGCTTCGTCCGCTTTGAGGTTGATCCCGAGCTGGAGCGGACACCACCGGCCCACCTTTCCTCGTCCTTGACGAGCTGCCAAATATCAACATATTTGAACTGTACACCGGTGTCCTGGTGGAAGGCGCGCATAGCCGCCCTCAGTATGTCGGCGCCCGAAGCTCCGCTTTGGTAGTGCGCCGCTTCGGAGGAGTAGATCCCGCAGAATTTTTTGACCTGTAAATCGACTCGGCCAAAGTGAGCACGAAGCATTGTATATTTGCGCTTCCGGGCCCCTTTCGGCTTAGTCTCGTGGTAGACATCACGGACCTTTTCCCAGAAGCACTTGGCGGCTTGTTGGTTGCCGACGATGGGATCATATGAGACGGTGAGCCAGGCGGTGTACACCGCCTTTGTTTCTTCGTTGGTGTAGGGATGCCGGCCCAGATCCTCTGGCTCCTCCTCCTCATCCTCCTCGGGTGCCTCAGACGCAGCCCTGTAGCTTCCACCGCCTCGGCCTCCTCCCTGAGTGGGTTCAACGGGGATATCCTCCCGAATCTGGGACAAACCCTGGGAAAGCCGCGAGCCGGAGCCTCGAGCGTAGGCATCCACATCGAAAGTGGGTGGTTGGTACCCACCCGGCGTCGCCGACCCCTGCGTGCCCGGCGTCGATGACCCAGAACCACCAAGTGTGTTGTACATGGTCTCCCAATCGCCGAACGCGTTGAGATCCCCCCCGCGCCGCCACCACCGTAATTGCCGTCGCCGGACATTTTTTGAAGAGATAGAATATGAAAATTGGAGAGAAATTGATGTTGATGTAGGAAGAATAGATGTGTAGTTGTGTATAAAATGAATGAATTAGGTGTATTTATAGAATAAGAAAATAAAAATAAAAATTAAAAAAATTAAGAAAAAGTTAAAAAAAACGGTAATGTTACCGTTTAAAAAAATTTTTTTTTTTTTAAAATTCGATTTTTATAAAAAAAAAATAATTATTGCGTCATTGCTGACGTGTCCCACTCGCGGGCCGGCGAGTGGGAAGCACGCACGCACGGGGATCGGCCACGTCGCCCAGGCGCGTGGCGGCTTGTTCCGTGCCGCGTTACGTGCCGTCGGCACCCGGCACGGAATGGGAACGGGACGGGAGCGGAATGCAGCGCCGCAACGCGTTCCGCGGCGAAACCGTTCCGGCGGAACGGCACGCGGAACGGTTTCGGCACGCGTTGCGGGTGCTCTTACACTTGTCCCACTAATTAATTACACCAATAACAATTAGCTATAAAGCCAATCCATTCAACTGTCCAAGCAATATTTTATTCCCATTTACCATTTTCTGGTGTATCCTAAATCACTAATTATTAAAACCTAAGGAATGCTGAAATACTCAAAGTGGAGATATTGCATACATGAGTGATGGTTAAATGATTGTAGATGACTTTTTAATTTTATAGGAGTATGATTTTTTTTTTGTATTAAGTACTCCTACTACTTTTTTGTATTTTATAGGAGCATGATTCGTGTACTACTTTATAATATTCATACTTATTAAATGATTCAGCTGAACCCATTTGGTAGGATTTAATTAGGTTGATTATATTATTAAGTCCTTGAGTTAGTGTATCTATTAAGAACATGTTAGTGTATTTATAATATGTATTGCATTAATTGAAAAGTATGTATGATAATTGACATTCGTACAAGCAGAAAGAGGAAATAATAACTGTACACAGATATTAGTTGCAGTATGTACATTTTTGCCTGCATGTCAATTTTTATGGAATGATTGGTGTAGATTGATAGGTAGTAGAAATAATTTGCTAAATTTGAATTTCATGGCACATTCCTTTCTTTTTTGAAAGGAACTAACCATCTACTATTACTATTTCAAATCTAAATTGAGTTCGTCTATTTGATCATATCATGGAAAATTATAAAATATTTTTTTTATCTCTCTAGCATTTAAAACACTCTATCATTTTATTCAATAAATTGCATCATGATCTAATGTGACCAAATAGCTATTCATTGTAAATCCCAATTTCCATAATTTGATCATAGGCTTCATAGCATACTAGTCGCTCATAATAGGAATATTTATTTAGTTAATGAGTAAAATAATAAAGTATAAATAAATACAAAAGGAAAACTCATGTTTTAAATATTACTAAAATATATACTTTACCCGTCCAAGTAAGTTAATTAACTCAACTTTGTAGTAAAAATAAACTTTTACTAGTAATATTTTACTGTATTATCTTTATGTATCTCTTATTTTTATTACATTTCCTTTACTAAACATTTGACACGAATGGAATAATATTTCATTTTTATGGTATTCCACCATGTCTATATGAGTTTATGAATACTCCGAAAATTTGTCCCAAATACTCGTAAATTAAATGCGTTCCACGTAACCAGTGTTGACCAAATAGTCAATCTGATTGGCTGATTTCAAGTGGGCCCACTACATTGACGAATTTCCAACTTTTCTTCCGTTTGATTCCCACACGCGCCAACTAGCACGTGGTACAAGAAAAAGTAGTACTCCAGTATAATTTCGTCAGAAAATAAAAACAAAATAAAATCCCCATTTTGATTTTTCTTCTTCTTCTCCTTCTCCACGCCACTTTCCTCAAGTCAAGAACAGAACACTGAACACTGAACACCTCACTCACTCACTCTCTCTCTCTCCCCCCCTATCTACAATACATACCCAAATTTTGATTTCGCAGCCTCTGTTTTGCGATATGTTCACCTGAGCAATTCTTCGAACACCTCACCCTCAAAATTCCACCACTTATTTTCCGGCTAAAAAACGCGGCGGAACTCTTAAATGAACTCACACTTGATCACTTGCAAAATATCAAGCTCGAAATGCCGAAACAACAGTCATAACTCTTAAACCAAAAAGCTCCGATTTTCACGGAACAGAAATGTCCAACGCAAACCCATCTCCAGCGGAGGCGGCTGAAGATGCGGTGAACAAGCGGTACGCGAGGCTGCTGTCACTCCGTACGAAGGTGGTGGATGGGAAAGGAGCTTGGTACTGGGCTCATTTCGATCCCATCCTGATCAGAAATCCCGACACCAACCTCGCCAAATCAGTGAAGCTCAAGTGCTCCCTCTGCGACGCCGCATTCTCCGCTTCAAACCCTTCAAGAACCGCTCACGCAATTTCACCTCGATGCTGAAGCCGATCACGCAATTGCCCCCTCTCGCATCCCCCTCCTCGCAGCCGAATCACCGCAAGTGTGGATGTGTGTCCATGCAAATCATGCAAAGTATCATTCTTGCATAAGCAAAGTATCATTCTTGCTGCCGCAAGTTATCATTCTTATACTGGCGGACTATCATTCTTGCGCAAGGAAACTATCATTCTTGAGCAACTCATTCACGTCAAGCTGCTGATTTGATTAAGTGATAGAGCCGTTGGAGTTCGAGGAAGAGATCAAGAAAGGAGCTCGGTTTGGTGAGCTGAAACTAGCCGTTGGGAATCAGCGGTTATAACTGTTTTGTGTGAAATCAGTTGATGGGTTATTTCTTGTTCTTCGCATATATAGCTCGATAGTTTCCAGTTGAAAAGATAGAAGAAAGAATACACAATACACATACACAATTAGGAGATTATTGCTCTAGCTTGCGATTAGTTTGGAGTGATTGAATTGTGAGTGTGAGTTCATTGTATTTGAGAGTTGTTCATCAATAAGATTCCGGTCATCTTCTCCGTGGACGTAGGTGGTTTATCACCGAACCACGTTACATCGTTGTGTGCTTTATTCTTTCGTTCGTGCGCGTGTGAGATCGGCGGTATCACGACCCAACAAGTGGCGCCGTCTGTGGAAGATCCCAGAGGTTTTCTTGTTGATTGTTTTTCTGGGTGAGTTAGGGTCCAGAAGCTCTGGTGTCTAAGCCGATCTTGACGATTGTCCACCGTCTGTTCGAAGAAATGTCCACGGCCAAGTTTGAGGTGGAGAAGTTCACCGGCAGAAACGACTTTGGGCTGTGGAGGTTGAAGATGAAGGCTATCTTGATGCAGCAAGGCCTATGGGATATCTTGAAGGATGGCACCGAGGCTAAAGAAAAGCCTGAGGCCGATGAGAAAGAAAAAGGAAGGCTTCAAGATATGCAATATAAGGCTTACAGCACCCTGATCTTGAACTTGACAGATAGGGTGCTGAGGGAAGTTTCCAAAGAGGAGACGGCTGCGGGCGTTTGGACAAAACTTGAGTCATTGTATATGACCAAGTCTCTTGCAAATCGTTTGCATTTGAAGCAGAAACTTCTTGCTTTCAAGTTTTCAGATGGAAAGAGCATTTCTGAACAGCTTGAGGAGTTTGGGAAATGCATAGATGATCTTGAAAACATTGATGAGGTGATTAAGGATGAAGATAAGGCTTTAATGTTGCTCAATTCCCTGCCCAAGAGTTATGAGCACTTCAAGGATGCAGTGCTTCTTGGTAGAGAGGCCAAGGTTACATATGAAGAGATACATTCTGCATTGAAGCTGAAGGAATCGCAGAAGGCTGATGCTAAACAACCTGATCCAGTGGCTGAGAGCCTGCATGTGAAGAACAATCAGAATAAGAAGGGTTCCAAGAAGAAGTTCCAGAAGAAGGAAGAAGGTGGGGGGTGGAAGGAGAAAAGGAGCTGTCACTACTGTAAAAAACCCGGCCATTTAAAGAAACATTGTTTTGCTTGGAAGAAAAAACAAGAGCAAGAAAGGGCTGGGAATGCAGAGACCGCTGATCTGGCTCAGGATGTTGAAGATAATGAGGCTTTGAATATCCACTCAGGGGCCAAGATTGAAGAATGCTGGATCATGGATTCAGGTTGCTCCTTTCACATTTGTTCCCACAAGTCTTGGTTCCAAGAATTATCAGATTGGGAAGGATCAGTGATACTGGGAATGATCAAATGTGTAATGTCAAGGGCATTGGGAATATCAGACTGAGAATGAAGGATGGGAGTGTGAAAACTCTCACAGAGGTCAGATTTATACCTCAAATTAAGAGAAATTTGATATCTCTTGGAATGTTGGAATCAAAGGGGTGCAGGTTTGATTCTGGTAATGGGGTTCTTAGAGTAACTAAAGGCTCCAGAATTGTGATGGAGGCTCAAAGAAAGAACAGCCTATATTACTTGGTTGGTGAGACAGTGGTGGATTCTGTCAATACTGCTCAGTCAGAGAACTTGAATCTTTGGCATGCCAGGTTGGGGCATGTGGGTGTGCCAGGTTGGGGCATGTGGGTGAGAAGGGCATCAGAGAACTTGCTAAGCATGGGGTTATGAAGCTGGGTGCAACAGAGAAGTTGAGCAAATGTGAGTCCTGTATGCTTGGGAAGGCCAAAAGGTTGCCATTCACTGGAGGAAAGCACACATCTACAAGACCTTTTGTGTATGCCCACAGTGACCTATGGGGGCCATCTCCAACAGAATCCATAGGTGGAGGTAAGTATTTTATCTCCATCATAGATGATTACTCTAGGAAAGTGTGGATTTATATTCTGAAAGAAAAGTCTCAAGCATTTGAAAGATTCAAAGAATGGCATACAAGATATGAGAATGAAAGAGGATCTGTCTTGAAGTATCTGCGGACTGACAATGGGATGGAATTTCTATCTGCTGAGTTTGATGATTTCTGTAAAATGAAGGGAATAAGAAGGCATAGGACAGTGCCTAGGACCCTCAGCAAAATGGATTGGCAGAGAGAATGAATAGGACATTGCTAGAAAGAGTGAGATGCATGTTGTTCTACTCTGGGATGCCAAAGAAATTCTGGGCAGAAGCTATGTCTACTGCAGCTAATCTGATTAACAAATGCCCCTCCTCAGCAATATCAAATGAAACTCCAGATCAGAGATGGTATGGAAGCCTTGGTGATTACTCCACTCTGAGGGTGTTTGGATGTGGTGCCTATGCACATGTCAAGCAAGATAAACTGGAACCGAGGGCAAGAAAATGTGTAATGCTGGGGTACCAAGATGGAGTGAAGGGGTACAGATTATGGAACTTGGATAGAGCAGGCCAAAATATCATTGTGAGCAGAGATGTGACATTTAATGAAGAAGAGATGCCATTCAAGAAGAAGGAAGAAGTATCTGATGGTGAGAGCAGCAGCTCAGGAGTGCAGAATTTCGAGTTTGACAAAGAATACCACAGATCAGATGGTGATGAAGATTCTGAGATCACAGAGAACCAGAAAAAAGGTGGAGCATCTAACCATCAACCAGCTCAGGACACTAATAGCCAACAATCATCAGAACAGCAAACTGATGAAAGTCAAAGAGTTAGAAGAAATCCCAGAAGAAATGCAGGATTGCCTAGCAGATTTTCAGATTATGATATGAGTTTCTTTGCTCTTTGTGTGGCTGAGGTGCTCATGTTTTCAGAACCCTCAACCTATGAGGAAGCCATAAGTTGCAAAGAAAGTCAGAAATGGGTCAGAGCCATAGAAGAAGAAATAGAATCCTTGCTGAGAAATGGGACTTGGATTTTGGTAACTGATCCAGGGACTCAGAAGCTGATAAGTTGCAAATGGCTATTTAAGAAGAAGGTAGAGGTGGGGGAAGTTGAAAGCATACGGTTTAAGGCAAGGCTGGTTGCTAGAGGGTTCACACAAGTGGAGGGTATTGACTACACTGAGGTGTTCTCTCCAGTGGTGAAACACACATCTATTCGGATCTTGTTGGCCTTGACAGCTCATTTTGATTGGGAGCTGCATCAACTTGATGTGAAGACAGCTTTTTTACATGGAGATTTGGAAGAAACAATCTACATGGTGCAGCCTAAAGGCTTTGAGAAGCCTGGAGAGGAAAAGAAAGTGTGCTTGCTGAAAAAGAGCTTATATGGCCTCAAGCAAAGTAGTAGGCAGTGGAATAAGAAATTCCATGAGCAAATGGAGTTGATGAATTTTGAAAGGTCAAGCTTTGATAGTTGTGTGTACATCAAGAAGAAGGGAGATCTGATAATTGCCTACCTGTTGCTGTATGTAGATGATATTCTACTGGCAGGTTCAAACAAGAATGAGCTGCAAACTGTGAAAGAGGAGCTGAGGCAGAAGTTTGAGATGAAGGATCTTGGAGAAGCCAAGAGGATCCTGGGTATGGATATTGTCAGAAACAGAAGGAAGAAGGAATTGAAGTTGTTCCAGGCTGACTACATCAGAAAGGTGGTGGAGAAGTATCAAGTGAAAGATGCAAAGCCGGTTTCCACTCCACTGGCAGGTCATTTCAGACTTAGCAAAGAACAAATGCCAAGAACAGAGGATGCTAGGAGAGAAATGAGCCTGATACCCTATGCGAATATAGTGGGCAGTGTGATGTATTTGATGATATGCACAAGACCGGATGTAGCTCATGCTATAAGTGTGGCTAGTAGGTACATGGCTGATCCGGGTAGAGAGCACTGGGCTGCTCTGAAATGGATTCTGAAGTACCTAAAAGGATCTGCAATGATTGGTTTAAAGTTTGGCAGTGAAGCTTGGTCTGAAAAGGATGAAGTTCTTGAGGGATTTTGTGATTCGGATTATGCAGCCAACTTGGACAACAGAAAATCCCAAAGTGACTACATATTCACCTTATTTGGAACAGCAGTCAGCTGGAAATCAAATCTACAGTCTGTGGATGCGTTATCCACAACCGAGGCTGAGTATATTGCATTAACAGAGGCTGCAAAGGAGGGAAAATGGCTGCAAGGGATCATGCAAGATCTGGGAATGGAGTTGGGAGCAGTAAAGATTAACTGTGACAGTAACTCAGCAATATGTTTAGCCAAACACCAAATGTTCCATGAGAGGTCGAAGCATATAGATGTGAGGAGACACTTCATCAGAGATGAGATTCAAAGTGGAAAGATCAATGTGGTGAAAGTTCCTACCGAAGAAAATGCATCAGATATGTTGACAAAATCTCTGCCAACTTCGAAATTCAAACATTGTTTGAAGTTGGTTGAAATTGTGGAGTGTTGAGATTTGTAACAAGGATTGAGAAGGGAATCTAGATATTGATGGAGCTTTGCAAGGACAAGGTGGAGATTTGTGGATGTGTGTCCATGCAAATCATGCAAAGTATCATTCTTGCATAAGCAAAGTATCATTCTTGCTGCCGCAAGTTATCATTCTTATACTGGCGGACTATCATTCTTGCGCAAGGAAACTATCATTCTTGAGCAACTCATTCACGTCAAGCTGCTGATTTGATTAAGTGATAGAGCCGTTGGAGCTCGAGGAAGAGATCAAGAAAGGAGCTCGGTTTGGTGAGCTGAAACTAGCCGTTGGGAATCAGCGGTTATAACTGTTTTGTGTGAAATCAGTTGATGGGTTATTTCTTGTTCTTCGCATATATAGCTCGATAGTTTCCAGTTGAAAAGATAGAAGAAAGAATACACAATACACATACACAATTAGGAGATTATTGCTCTAGCTTGCGATTAGTTTGGAGTGATTGAATTGTGAGTGTGAGTTCATTGTATTTGAGAGTTGTTCATCAATAAGATTCCGGTCATCTTCTCCGTGGACGTAGGTGGTTTATCACCGAACCACGTTACATCGTTGTGTGCTTTATTCTTTCGTTCATGCGCGTGTGAGATCGGCGGTATCACGACCCAACAGCAAGCGCGCTTCCTTGGACTTGTGAAGATGATTTGAGACCACTGGCAATGCTGGAGGAGAGTGTGAAGAAGCTCAAGAGCCCCAATTCTCCTCCTTCTCATGTACTGAGGAAAGAGCAAGTTGATGCAGCCTTTGATCTCTTAGCTGACTGGTACTACGAGGTATGTGGGTCTGTGGCATTTTCGAGCCTCGAGCATCCCAAGTTCGCGGCTTTTCTAAGGCAAGTCGGCTTGCCTGAAGTGTCAAAGAGGGAGCTTCTATGCTCGAGGCTTGATTCCAAGTTTGAGGAAGCTAGAAGAGCGTCCGAAGCAAGAATCCGGGATGCAGCTTTCTTTCAGATTGCTTCTGATGGATGGAATATCATTGACAGGGGGAGCAAGAGCCTGGTTAAGTTTGTGGTTAACCTTCCTAATGGAACCAGAGTTTTCCAAAAGGCGGTGTACTCGAATGGCGGGCAGTGGAGGAGTATTGTGGGAGACGGTTGGAGAGATTTGTTGTGACAATGCACAGAGATGTGTAGGCATTATCGCAGATAGGTATAAAGGGAAGGCATTGAAAAGGTTAGAACTTCAGAATACTTGGATGGTTAATTTATCTTGTCAGATTCATGGATTCTGTAGTTTGATCAAGGACTTCAATAGGGAGCTTCCACTATTTGGGAGTGTAGCTGAAATTGTCTGAAAATCGCGAATTTGATCAACTCTCAACCGATGGTTAGAAGTTCTTTCCTCAAGTTTAGGTTGCAAGGGTTTGAAGTTCATACTTTTATTACAGTCCCCTTTCCTAAACGTGACATATCTAAGAATTATGGTCCTTTTGTTGCAATGTTGGAAGATATACTAACTTGCTCACAAATTCTTCATTTAGTTGTATTGGATGATGCATTTAAATCTGTTTGTGTCGAGGATATTGCTGCTGTAGAAGTGGATGATCTTGTTCAAGATGTTGGGTTTTGGAGTAATGTGGAGGCTGTTCATTCGTTGATAAAGTTGGTAACCTCGATGGCTGAGGAGGTTGAGGCAGATAGGCCTTTAGTTGGGCAATGCCTTCCTCTTTGGGGGGAGATGAGGTCCAAAATCAAGGAGTTGTGCACCAAGTACAATTTGGCTGAGGGGCCCGTTGAGAGGGTAGTCGAGAGCGGTTTAGGAAAAACTATCACCCGGCATGGTCAGCCGCCTTCATTCTTGATCCACAGTATTTGGTCAGGGATGCCTGTGGAAGTACCCCCCCCCCCCTTTCAAGTGCTTGACGCACGAGCAAGAGAAGGACGTTGACAAGCTCGTCACCCGCCTCGTTGCAGGGGAGGAGGCTCATATCGCATTGATGGAGCTTATGAAGTGGAGATCAGAAGGTTTGGACCCGCTGTATGCTCAGGCAGTTCAGCTGAAGCAGCAGGATCCCGTTACTAGGAAGATGAAGATGGCTAATCCGCAGAGCAGTAGGCTTGTGTGGGAAACTTGCCTAAAGGAATTCAAATCACTTAGTAAAGTTGCAGTGAGGCTTCTTTTCCTTCAGGCAACCTCAGGTGGGAACAAGTGTGATTGGTCATTCACGATATTATTTCGAGGGCAGGGAGTAGGGTTCGACAAGGTACAGAAGCTCGTGTTTGTTGCTGCCCACACAAAGCTCGAGAGACAAGACTTCTCCAGTGTAGAGGAGAATGATGCTGTGCTTCTTAGAAACATTAATGGTGAGGATGAAATGCTTAATGAGGCACCATCAATATAACTTCTTGTTGTTGTTGTTTGGTTAACTACCTAGAATTATTGGTGTAGCATTTGTTGATTTGTTTATTTATTTTCCCCATTTTCTCAATCAGTCTAGTGAAGGATAGATAGTACGATATTGCAAGAAATTGCTAAATGGACCATCTCTTTGTTCTTATTTGGTGTGTACAGAGGAAAATTTTATTCTTCTAGCTTCTGTTTTTTATCAGAAACAGAGGGGGAAACATCAATCTTTTGTAGCATATATATGATCATATGAATAGTGAAGGTTCTTGAATTGCAAAAAGGGTAAAAACGCGTTTGGGGCTTGTTTGATGTATGTGGGTTTATTCCAAACACGTTTCTACTGTTTTTGCAACATGTTAAGAAAAAGGTTCCCATTTTCAGAAAAAACCCGAATAGCGAATGCCAAATAGCTTCAGAAAGCAGTGATGTCTGTTGTCAAAATTACAGTTATGCTGTATGATACTCTGGTTCTGTTTCATGCTGCATATGTTTCTTACATGGCATGTTGTCATTATTGATCTTCTAATTTCGTACTTGCTGTTTACTTCCAATGGACTTAACATATTTATAGCTGTAATAAATCTTCTCACTTTCCCCATTATACATAATCTGTTTAAGAATTCATTATCCAAATTGAAGACATCTATTGACAGCCTCAGCTAAACACTTTGCTCTCAATATACATCTCAGGCCAGACGCGTTCAAGCTAGAAGGGTTGAAAAACACAATCTTCCTTGCAAGAAGAGAGCAGTGGATACGAGGGAGTAAGCGGCTTCTACTCTTATCCTCTTTCTGTTAAAGTTACACAATGTGAATGATTGTAGAAAACGGGTGTCATGAACGCAACCCGTCCCACGCATGATTGTGAACTGGTTGCCGAGGCAGGACAAGTGTAGGGTGTGCTGGTGAGAATCATGATTTTATGCATTGTTGCATCAATTTGTTTGTGCACATGGAATACTTAGGAAATGGATGCTCAATTTGTGCAGGCATCACGGCATCTGTCAAGTAAAAGGTTGTAATCAGATAAAGATGTTGATGATTGCCCATAAAAGACTCCAAGATGAAATTGTACAATGTAATCTATACTAATCTAAAGTGACAGTTTGATAGAAAGTCAAATTTACCCTTTTTGGCGGGAAAAAATTACAGTACGTGAAAGGGCACTTTTGGCAAATCCAATTGGCTAAATGTTGTTTAAATATTACAAATAAGTACGCTACTTCCAAGACTACATAGAGCTACGTGCATTTTTACAAATCTGTCAAAATAGTTCATTGAAAGATACAGCTATACAAGGAAGAAAACATGGGGCAAGAAAAAAGAAAGAAAACGTACAAACTCATAAATAAAATCACAATATTTGAATTATAATCAAATCAACCAAGAAAAAAAAAAGGAAGGAGAATAAGAGAAATGCCACCGCCGGCGCCGCCGCAGGTTAGGCGGCTGTGCAGACCCACCAAAATCCTCCGGAGCCCACAAAACGATACTTGAATGTCGGAGCACACTACAGCGACGCCGGCTAGCCAGGTTCTTGCAGGCGGCGAAGCAGGACGAAGGAATTGGCGAGGCAGAGCGGCGAGGAAGAGCGGAAGTAGCGGCGGCGAGAAAGGCTGGTGGGCGTGGTGGCTAGGAAAGGCTAATCCGCCGATTGAGAGAGAGGGGGGAGAGGTGGCTTTTTTAATCACGTAGGGTTTATAGGAGTATTAGTTTATGTACATATTATATGGGCCTTTAATTTGTTGGATTTATAGTTTGAAACATTTAACTCAAAAAACACCCCAGCTTACTTTATGTAGGAATATATTATTTGGACCTTTTTAAGAAGAGTTCTAAATTGGGTATTAGGATTAAAAAATTATGTATTAAAAAATAGTAAGTGGGATTTAATTTGACCATTGGATTTTAATAATACAGTAGTATGTAATTTTTAGAATACGTAGATTCTTTTCTAATAGTAATTAAATTTATATATTATTAATTTTCTTTTATTTATGTTCAATTGAAATTGTGCTTGAGATTTCAATTTGTCTTTTATTTTAATTAAAATTAAAATTATACTATTTATTATTGCAATGTTTCTTCTCCGAATTAATTCATAAGCTAAACGACAACATAAATATGTAATCATTTGAACCGTCCAATATTTACTCGATTAAAATGTTTAGTATATTTTAATTAGTCCTAAATTTAATATGTTCTAATTAGTTTCAAATTAATTAAATAATACTACTAAATTTATAGAATAAATTTGGAATATATATTATTTTGTATAATTTTAATTCCATGGAATATCGTGTATTTACAAGAATAATAACCATATTAAAATAATACAATAGAAGGTAACATTTTAATTAATTATGAGAATAATTGCTATATTATTAATATATATTGTGTATAAAATTATAGAGTATACGTGTCATATGCATAAAATTGAATACCATGGTACATATTATTTGAGTGCTTAGTGTATCAAACGAATAACATAAGGTTTGCACGTGTAATGAAATAAACCAATGCATGTCTTTTTTCCACTTTCTAGAAATTAATTGATATATATATATATATATATATATATAATATATATATATATATAATATATATATAATATATATATATATATATATATATACTCATTATTCACAAATCCACTCTTAAAGACCGAACCACCGAACCCTACCAAATTAGGGTTTTTAGATCTAGTTTTTTATGGATGAGAGACACAAATTTATCAATTATTTTTGCCTTTATCACGAGCCTATTTTAATTCATCCGAAGGTAAAAAAATCATACTAACATGTTACGAAAATTTAACTTCATTCCGGTAGGTTTTTACTTCATTCCAGTAGGATTATTACTTCATTCCAGTAAGTAAATGCGGTTTCGCCATCGCGTGCAGTTCTTTCTCTCTACAATATATATCACCACCGCCACAACACTGATATGGTGTAATAAACACATGGAATGATGTAATAAATTATTGGAATGAAGTATGTGTAGAAGCATTTGAAATCCTACTGGAATGAAGTAAAAACCTTATTCAATAAAGTAATAACGTTTCTGAATGAAGTAATAAACACACTTGAATAAATTACATTTTTTAATGTAAATAAAGTAAAAACTCAGGTCAATGAATTCAAATGAAACATATGTTGAATCATTTCAAAACATACTGGAAGAAAGTAAAAACATGTTGTAGTTTCAGGGGATTACGTACGGAATGAAGTAATAAACCTATACAATGAAGTAAAATGGGCTTGTAATGAAGACCGAAAAATTTACACAGCAGCACATCTCATCAAAAAACTAGATCTAATGGCCCAGATTTGGTCTCTAGTTCGATCTTTAAAATTGGTTCGACATTGATCACAACTCTCTCTCTCTCTCTCTCTATATATATATGTATATATATATATATATATATATATATATATAATATATATATATATATATATATAGGGGTGCGTTATATTGATAACCCCAATTTCCGTAATAACCCTATAACTAAATCTGGAACACACATATTCTAATCATGCGGTTGAGATTCAAACTTAGATTTACTTCATAAAAAAAGCGCGGGGGTAAAACTGTCATTTCGCTCATTTAATTTCGCAGCCGATAAAATGATACTTCGACCTATAAAATGACATAACTATCATTATAAGCCAAAAGTATCATTCTATCCGGCAAAACTATCATTCTATCCGACAAAACTATCATTCTATCAGCCAAAAGTATCATTTTATCAACTCAAAGTATCATTCTATCTGTCGTGAGTATCATTTTATCATTTTATCAGTCAAAAGTATCATTTTATCAACTCAGGGTATCATTCTATCCGACAAAACTATCATTCTATACAATAAACCTATCATTTTATCATTTTACGTGTTATTTGGCGAAATTCAGAGTATCATTTTATCATTCAGAGTATCATTTTATCAACTCAGAGTATCATTCTATCCGGCAAACTATC
>NW_024598634.1:17500-19581 GCF_004379255.2 Salvia splendens
AGAGGAGATGGGAAGGGAGAGTGCAATCGGCGCTAAGAGAAAGAGAAAGGGAGGGAGGCACCGCATTTTTCTGTAGGGAATATTAATTTATGGAGTATACTGTTATTTAGGTTTATTTGTGTTGAAATTTTAGTCTAAGGAATGTATTATTTGAGCTTTATTTGTATTGGATTTTATGATTTTGAAAAAAATTATAAAAATATAGTTTTAAATTGGGGGTTACGTATATATCATTATATTTATGTTTTAAAAATTAGGTTTTAATTTTGAACTATTAATTTATTGGACTTTATATAAATATTTTCTAACTTAAATTCATCTTTGTAATTAAGTTTATGTATTGTTATTTTGCCTTTTATTTGAGTTAAAATTGGAATTGTGCTAAAGAGTTTAATTTGCCTTCTACTTGGGTTAAAATTAAAATTTTATTCATCATTGTAATAATTTCTTCTCTGAATTAATCTATAAACTAAATGGCAACACGAATATATAATTTAATTTTCATGCTATATTTATTTAATTAAAATATTTAAAATTTCATCCTTATAAAAATAAAGACATTTTTTATATTCGATTCAATTGAATGACCGAAAGTTTTAATTATTCTTGAGTTTAACTGAATATTAAAATAATACTACTATTTTTATACGAAGTTGTAGTATGTCATTGAAGTGTGATTGCTCTATATGTATTATATATTTTAAAGTGTTTTAGTCAATATTTATTTGAAAATTTATAGTTAATTAATTAAAATATTTTTTGAATTATCTAATATGAGCATATTGTTATTGTGCGCTTCTTATTCCAATTTATACTCTTTGATCGTTACTCACACATATTTTCTTTATTTGTATATTTATTCTAATTAACTTATATTCTTTGATCCTTAGTTACACATATTCTTTTTGTCATTAATTTTATTATTTTTACTCCACTTGGATCATAAATTAAAATTGTATATAAATAATACATTCATTATGGAGTAGTACATTTTTTTTAAATCTTCACATTGCTTTGAGTTCTTCTTTTCTATATTTTTATTATATTTTGTATTCATTGTTTGAAACTCTTATGCTCGTGCATAGCACGGAGGTTAATACTAGTGGTAGCAAAAGTTGGAGAGAGAGTGCAGAAATTGCATATGGGATCTCTTGAAAATGAGATTATCCCATTCCACAATTATAGTTGTAAAGCTGAGATTGTCCTTCTCTTTATGCACTCCATCAACCCCTCCAACACTTGTCAATACATTCCAACATACTCTCTATGCACATGTAACACATATGATGTTGGTATATTGCTAGTCTCAGTGTAGGAGGGCAACTTTCTCAAAAAATATGGACTTTGGACCATTTCTCGTTTTACGTGTTAATTTTAAAACATTCCGTGCAGGTGAATTGGTTAGTTTTGGTTTGTAACATTTGTGCCTCCTTAATGGCAAGTCTTACACCTTGCACTATTTCAGCCGCTTATGGAGTAACACGAGAAGTCATCTATAAAACCTATGCATATTGCTTATTGAACCGGTGTGGGACAAGTCTCATACCTTGCACTGGTTCAAGTCCGTGACGTTCCACCACTTCGAATTGATTTTGATACCATTATTACAAACTAAGTAAGAGAACACATCTAAAAAAAACTAGCTATTAAGCGAAATAGTTTATTTCATTTGTAAAACCCCACATTTATCACTCATACAACACATATGAAGCAAGTCTTGTACTCCATTGCACTAGTTCAGTCCTTGAAATTAATCATATTTTATTGATTACGATGGCTCATTAGTATTATTACCATTATCAAGTGAGTGATAAAAATTCTAATGGCTAAACCCTAGTCCCTTCTAATTCTTGCTTTGCGTTATAGTGTAGGTAAGGACTGCTCACATTGACTACTCACCAAACTTTAAAAGGAGAAAATCCCTTTTCAATTGTATGGAATATGGGTATTGATTTCGGTCACGTTACATGTTAACAATGTAAGAGATATAATCATTACTATAGTACACAACAAATTTCACTTTTTTCTCTTGGACTTTGTGATTGATCATCTCTTCTCAGTCCCATTCACATTTGTAAGAA
>NW_024598635.1:0-22518 GCF_004379255.2 Salvia splendens
AGATGTAGTAAGTAGTACTAGTATTTCAAGTTTTTTTTATATAGAAAAATGTTCAACTAAAAAATTAGTGCAGAGTAAATGCATAAACATTCCTAACAAAAAATAACAGAAATAATGAAAAGATGTAGTAAGTAGTGCTACTAGTATTTATAATAGCATTCATTCTATCCAAATATATACTCCATTTGTCCACAAAAATAGCCATATTTTGTTATTTTGGTGATTTGGTTTTTCAATCAAAATTAGTTAGCTTCTAAATTTTTTCACCGTACATTACACTATTAAATATTAATGATGCACATTCCATTATTTATTAACACTATTTTAATTAACTTTTCTCTTTCTCACATAGCAATTATAAAATACATAGAACTAAATGGTTCAAGGTGATATATATACCCATGAGTAAAGTAAAGCCTCTAAAAAACTGTGAATGTTCCAGAAGAATGAAGTACGTTTAAAATCGATCATAGATTCATAATCCAATGAATGAAATCTAGAGAAAAGTACATTGTAGTTTTAAAATAACTTGCTCCTAATAATAGAGATTGAGATTGTAAAAAATTTGAAGTTACCATCCATAACTTATTTAGTGTGGAATGTGGAAACAATGTCAACATCTGATTAAATTAATAACCGTACCACTAAGACAATATTAATTAATAATTTAAATATTTTTGCTATGTCATCAATTGGCTTATGTTGATTGATAACTTGTGGTCTGAAATTTTTAGACTTTAATAAATTTACACTCATAAACGCAGCTGTCAATCAAAATGTTTCTTTTTTTTATCAAGCATATACATACTTGCATAACATTTTAATAAAAAGTTCTTAAAGCAAAAAATTGGCAAGTAATTAGTGGCAGTGCAGAAACAGTTTTTGAAAAAACATTAATTAAAAATACAGTGAACACAATAGTATATACATTTAGGGGTGTATTATAATGTTATTTTTTCTTAAATTGCTAACTTGATAGCTTATCAGCACAATTTATTCAAAATATCAACACGACCACATCAAAATGTCAACACAAATTTGTGTTAACTTAAAATGTCAACACAAATTTGTATTAACATTTTAATATACTGTGTTGACATTTTAAATATTAATGCCAACATAATGTATTAGAATATCAACTAAGTTTATGTTGACATTTTAATGTGCATGTTGACATTTTTAATACGCTGCATTGATGAGTTAACATGGTTAACAACTTTAGAAAGCAACAGATCACACCTTTATACATGTAGGGATGTAATCAAATTCAAACTCTAAATATTGTACAAACTACAAACTATGATCTGGACCGTTAAAAAATGTCAACAGATTACAAAAAAATAGCAACAGAAAATATCAACACAGTGTCAACGGTTGACACCATGTTGACATTGTGCTGATATTGTGTTGATATTTTATTGACATTGTGTTGACATAAAACTCTTGAAATTTTACACTTTGTTGACATTGTGTTGACGTTATGTTGACACTGTATTGAAAAGTTTGGAATTTATACAATATATAAGTTTGCATTTTATCAGTACTCTATATATGAATTAAATACAATATCAATTTGTGAGGTTAACTATACTTTCAGCCGCCAAATAACAAATTTAATTAGTTTTCAACTCTCATGGCCAAAGATGAGAGGTCGGTTTCGATTCTACCTAAATCCGTAATTGACTACATCGATGCACTATTTGTTGATTATTTCTTTCCATTGCTTTTCACGCCATTTTAGTGTAATTAGTCAATATTTGTGGAAGAACATATCAAAAATTTTATTGAGAGTTTACCAAAACAAAAAAAAATAAAATGCACTAAACTAAGAAACACAAGGTGTATATTAGTTATATATATGTTCTAACTGCATCAATCGATCATGACTCATGACTTCTTTTTGAAAAATGGAATATTACAATGTACATATATTTAAAGGGAGCCATGAATTATGACTTATATTGATTTGACTTGTAATTTTAAAATCACTGATTTTATTGATTTTTTCCTCCAAGACTTTTAAGTTATACGAAGTATTAATAATTTATGGGTCTGACTATTTGTATGTTTATTGTATTAAATACAAATTCTATTGCAATTATATAATATTAGCTAGGGTAATGTTGTGAACACTCACGAAGAATGATTAAATTTGGATTTAGATAGATGTTCGATATTTTATATTAATTTCCGGCCTAAATCCAATTAACGTGAATCACGGTTGCTACGTAACTTTAGGGCGTGTTCACCTTATTAGATATAGGCAGATATGACCTCATTTCTGACGATTATCGAGTGTTCGGTTTCTTTATGTTAATTTTGTATGGCCCTATAAATAACAAAGGCCCGCACTGTAGAAAGCGGAATTGGGCCAAAATAAATTCTAAAAAAGGAGTCAATAATTATATCTGCATCGAGTGCGGCGTCAAGAAATGAGGCCAAAATACCTAACTTACCCTTCCAAGAAACGTGAACACGTGTTTTTAACCCAAATGAAGGAGCAATTTTGGCATAACATGATTGTTGGTCAATATAGTATTCAATTTATTATTTTTTCAATGACAAAACTGCATCTATTTATTAAACACTGAACGCATGGGAGTGGTGTTAATTAAGTGGGTCCTACTCCCTCAATTCCAACTCAGTTTTATATCTCACTTTCCCATATCATGGTAACTAAACACGCCCTTAATGTATAGTTTAAGATTTAAATCGAACCAATGTCACTTAAAATTTAGAATAATTGAATGATATGCCACAAAAAGTAGCACACTACGGGCCTGTTTAGTGTTTTAGAAATAGGCAGAAATGAGCTCCTTTCCATGCATTTATGAGCATTCAGTATTCAAGTATATATTTTGGAGAGCCCTAGACTAATAATATGCCCACACTATTCCACTTGGTTTTGGGTTGAAATCAAATCTAATGCTTTAGGTTATTTGAAACTACATTGGGAAGCACACCCATAAATGAAATTACTTTTCCTCCATTACCCCTTCATTTTTCGTTTCCCACTTTCCCCCTCTTTCGTTTTTCCAAGATTAAGATTAAATTAATGCTACTCCATTTAGGTAAATGTCATCTCATTCCAAAAACACTGAACAGAATAAGCAAACTCATATTTGGTGGGCCAACCTCCTCAATTCTAATTCAGAATTATATCTACTGAACCTATATCAAAAGCACTGAACATGTCCTACAATTGGAAGATTAACTTGGAAGTTTGAACTGAGACAAACACTTTCGTCGTGACATACATTAGAGTGTCTCCACAATAACGTGGACATGCCCAAGGCACTGAGGCCACCCGCAATGGGGCGCCCGATGGCGTCCATCTTCCTCGGTCCCGGACGATGCCCACATTGTGGGTGGCCGCCATCGTCTGCGCCCTACGTCTGCGGCCGATGCATAGGGCGCGCCCTACGTCGCGGACGATGGCCTATCGTCCGCGCCATTGTGGGCTCGACGGACGATGACGCGTACGATAGGCCATCGTCCGCACCATCGGGCGCCCCATTGCGGGATCGGCGGACGATGGTCGCGGACGATGGCACGCGTTTTCGATTTTTTGTATAAATACTCCTACCCCGCCGAAGCCGAATATCTCCGAGGGTTAATCGATGAGCTGCGCCGGAAGTTGGGAATTGCGTAGATTGGCCAATTTGAATCGTGTAACTTTTGTTTAATCAATGCAATCTTCGCCGGTTTTTAGTTAATCGTTGTGTTTTTTAATTAGTTTGCATTCCATATTTGAAAACATTTAAATTAATTAACAAAACAATAGTAAAACATATAGGGCGCGCCTTAGGGCGCCCCATTGCTAATGGTCTGACACAAAAAATTCTTCCACCAGCCACAAAAATTTATCCATAACCACACAATCTTGTCCAGTCCAGTAGTGGACGTGTCCATAGCCACAAATTAAATTATTTTATCAATTGTTGGTATATTTTAATTGGATTGAAATAAAATTAATTGGAGAAAAATTATTAGAATGGAATGTAATGAAAAAAATGATTTGAAAATAAATATTTTATAGATAAAAAATTTAAAAAAATCAAAAAAATCAAGCGCCGGTCAGTGCCGCGGCCCATACCACACTGCCCCGTCCACCCCACCCCGCCCGGCCGCCCTTGTCCACCCCAATAGGGAGCCGCTGGCTTGAGATATTAAAACGTGGTGAATAAGAAGAAAACGACGGAAAAAATAACGTGAAAAAGAGGTTTACATAATTGAATTAATCACTCTCCAATATGATAATACGAGTGGATAATGATAATAATGATGATAAAGTCTTCTTCTCATTTACTGAAAAAGTACGAATAAAATTAAGACACTGAATAAAGAAAAAATAAAAAAGAGGAAGTTTGGAGGAAAAAAAGAAACAAATAGAGAGTTAAAGCTTAAAAATGAAAAAAAACATGGATGGAAATAAAAAATAACTAAAGATATATACTACACATGTCCATTAAAAATTCATGTTATTCATTTCAGTTTCTCTATTTATTTATGACAAAATTTCCTTTTAATGAGTTGAGTTCTATTTTCCTATTAACAATATTCAATTATATATTTTATTTCTATTTAACTCTCTTACTTTAACCGTTTATTTTTTTATCAAAATCTGTATCATCTCCTATCAAGACTAATTTTTTATGAACAGGAAATATTACGGTCAAGATTCCAATTTTTTTTCAAAAATTCAAAATAAACATGAAAATCAAGCTACGTAAAGTTAAGAATTTTTTAAATGTCTATTTTCATTATACGGTTAATATTTTTAATCAAATGGCGCTATTTTCTTCATGAATAGACTATCTTATTCAACAAATTGTGATTTCATCAACATACTGATTTTTTGACTATCATATTATAATTTGATAAAGAAAATGTCATAATATCATTATGAACAAATTAAAATTCCGTAACTTAGTAACTGAATATTAAGGTGGTGAATCAGAATCCAAAGAACTTGTGTAAAAATGAGAATATATTAATGGAGAATTAAATTAAAGTTACTTTATTATTCCAACTAGAATGAAATTGAACACATCCAGTGGCAAAATAGTCTTTTTCACAGCTTAACAGTAACAGTCAGATTTCACAGAAGCAGTTATCCAGGGGTAGTTTCGGTAGTCCGAATTATCAGCTTCACATAAATAAACCACTCGTCGTTGCAGTTTCTTCTCAGAGAAGCGTGAGCTCCTTTTGTTCGTCGAATAACCAACTTCACCATTAACGAGATGGATAGAGAGAGAGAGGCGTAAACAATTCGCGACAGCGTTGGCGTGGAAAATCTCGGGTAATGCAGTCTCATCGATTTTCTTATCCAAGTTTTTTTTTGGTCTGATTCCGTGTTATTCAGGGCACTGGATAGAGTTTCCTGCTTCTCTATCTCTGTTGATTTTTGATAGCTTAGCTCTAGCGCAGAGCTGTACGAAGATAAATATCTGAATCTAGATCAAATTTATGATGTTTCTGTGCTATTGCTAATTTGATGTACCTCTATTGATGATTTAATTATTTATCAGGCTGATGCTCAATTACAGAAAATTTAATTTGACAAATTTTTTACTGTTTTCGTTGGATTGTGAGCTCTTCTTTTTATCGGTTTAAATATTTGCTATTTTTGGAGAAACGTGTTCACTTATTTGGATTTATTCTTGTTATTTGTATTCTTTTAGAGTTAAATTCGTGTATCATTAGTATGGAGTGGAATAGATGCCGTGTTCGGTAAGCTGATCATTTTCCTGGAATAATGTGAATTTTGTTTCAAATTCAAATTTTTTAGCTGAGAATCCACTTAATTGTCAAACCTAGGACATTTTAATAAAAACTTGATGCACATAAAGATTTTCACATGCCTTGATTGATTGCTCTGTTTGACATTCGTTTGCTTATCTGTACTGATTGTGGAGTTTGAATTTTATATGTATTGGTGTTTGATAATTGAATGGTGTTTGCTAAGCTAGTTATCGAGCTAAGTTGACTGAGATTCATTAGGAAATGTATCTATCTTGAATGGTTCTATCATCTCATTGTTGTTCTTGTGATCTTAATTCAGGTTGGATCTGTTGGTATAATTTATAAGCCGTCATGTGTTCGACTGGAGAGCCTGTTCCGGAGGCAAGATACACCAAGCCCCTGGGGATACGGTTCGTTGAGTATGTTAAAGGATCGGCCATCTCATACAAGGCTCATCAAGCCATTGTCCTGATAATAACATTCTTCGCATACTTGGCCTACCACGCTACAAGGAAAACCACCAGTGTGGTGAAAAGTGCACTTGATCCACAGTCTCCTGATGTAGCCTTGAAATCCATCTTCTTTTGGAGACGGGAGCCGCTACAAGGAGCTAGAAATTCGGCTCTTGGAGCTGGATGGGCGCCCTTTAATGGCCCGGATG
Organism: Salvia splendens; assembly: GCF_004379255.2. Lineage (NCBI taxonomy): Eukaryota > Viridiplantae > Streptophyta > Magnoliopsida > Lamiales > Lamiaceae > Salvia > Salvia splendens. Next base: position 6,407 of record NW_024598635.1, read on the forward strand.
GTACTGCAATGCTTGGGGAGCTTGATGTTGCTTTTCTATTTGTGTATGCTATTGGGATGTTCTTTTCTGGACATGTGGGAGATAGGATGGATCTTAGGATATTTCTAACCATAGGGATGGTTGGAACCGGTTTATTTACCGCCCTTTATGGAGTTGGATACTGGGCTAGTATTCACTTGTTTTATTACTATTTGATTGTCCAAATGCTTGCTGGATTGTTCCAATCGACTGGATGGCCGTCTGTGGTTGCGGTTGTGGGAAATTGGTTTGGGAAGAAGAAAAGAGGGCTTATAATGGGTGTCTGGAATGCTCATACTTCTCTTGGTAACATTACAGGTAGTGTAGTTGCTTCTGTATTGTTGAAGTATGGCTGGGGTTGGTCCATGGCCATTCCGGGTTTTGGTATTGTGTTTGTTGGCTTGGTGCTGTTTTTTTTCCTACCAGTTAGCCCTGATTCTGTTGGAGCTAGTATTGATGATGACGAAGTGTCGTCTCCTAAGAAAGAAGGGGATGAATTGGGAGTACCGTTGTTAAGTGCAAGCTCAGATCATAGAAATGCTGTTGGATTCCTTGAAGCATGGAGAATACCTGGTGTTGCTTCTTTCTCCCTTTGCCTTTTCTTTTCCAAATTGGTGGCCTACACATTCCTCTACTGGCTCCCCTTTTATATTAGTCATACAGGTACATGAACTTCATTTTCGCGTTAATCTTTCGTTGTTTGTGCTGTTAATTCCAGTGTCACTTGAGCCTAATGTCTTTATTCTGAATGGTGCAGCCATTGAGGGCAGATACTTATCAAATGAGGAATCTGGAAACCTGTCTACATTGTTCGACGTTGGAGGTGTGGTTGGAGGGATCTTGGCAGGCCACATCTCCGATCGTTTGGATGCAAGAGCCATAACAGCAGCTAGCTTCATGTACTGTGCCATACCGGCTCTCTTCTTCTACAGAAACTACGGGCACGTGTCCATGACTCTGAACATCGTGCTCATGCTGATCACCGGGATGTTTGTTAACGGGCCATACGCTCTCATAACAACTGCTGTATCTGCTGATCTGGGAACACACAGCTCGTTGAAGGGAAACTCACGGGCTCTAGCCACGGTCACTGCTATAATCGACGGAACAGGGTCAATCGGGGCTGCTGTCGGGCCACTGCTGACAGGATACATATCAACCAGTAGCTGGAGTGCCGTTTTCACAATGCTGATGGGTGCAGCTCTCGTAGCCGGCCTGCTTCTAACGAAGCTCGTCATGGCTGAGGTGGCTTCGAAGATCCAAGGTGCAAGGACGCACGAAGCTCCAAGGCCAACGCCTTCGGATTTGGAGGTATGATCCGAGAAGATCTCCTGCTTCATTGTGCATACTAATCTAATTGTTGAGGTGCCTTCACCAATCAATATGAAAGAAGGTGGTTAGAAGAGTTTGAGTTTGAAATCTAGAGACAAGCCTTTGCCTAAGGGGAGAGCCGCAGAGGTGGTGATTTTTCTGTATATTATTGTTTGAATTGGGATGATTCATCATAGCCATCCCAAGAAAAAAAAAGCAAGAGGAAATTAGTGATCCTCAAGAAAATGTAAATTTTTCCTGTTATATGTATTGTATGTAATATATATGAAAAAAGGTTCTTTTATTTATTTTTATTAGTCATTATGACTTTTTATATGATTGAAAAATTCAGTTTCCTTTTGACTAATTTTCTTACTTTTTTCTCTTTTATTTTACTTTTTAAAATATTTCTCCACTTTAAAACGATTCAACATTAATGTGTTATTATAGGAGTATTAAAGAAGAAAAAGAAAAAGAAAAAGAAACACTCAAACCAGGAGAGGGTACATATCCCGCACCATTCTAAATTTGAACACAAATTTCCCTTATACGTTTTTATTCTTCAATTTTCGAAATTACTCTATATGGAGTATATTTTAATCTTTTCCAAAATAATTTTCTGAATATGTTCCAACTTCAACAATTGATGTATTGGCATTTAGGTTGCTGAAGCCTAAATATATGCATATTTGTGTATTTTAATTATATTTATCTCATTCAAAGAGAAGGGTTGACATAAGTAAAGCTAATTTAAATTTCTCTTCTTTTCCATTTAAAATCTATCCTCATTAATATTGCGACTTTTGAGAATATAATGAGAGCTTTTCAAGTGATTTCTATGTGATTACTAGTAATCGTGAGAGTAAATACATGACATTTAAGATTTTTGTTTTTAATTCTGAAAATTGGATTTAATTATTTGTTTTTTGTTTAAATTCTAAAATATTTTTTAATTATGTATATTTTAAATTTAAAAGTATACTTTTATTACGGAATTATTAATTGTGGTAATGAAATTATTTATTTTTATTTTATTTATTAATCTTAATACTCCTATATATATATAATAAAAAAAGATGTGAATAGCGTAGGTGTTTAAGAGCTGTTGATAGTGCCGATAAGCACGTGAAGTGATGTAGAAATATAATATACAAAGGGAGTATATAGAATAAATCACAGTTAAAAACCAAAGTATTATTCAGATTTGATGCCAAACAAACAATTATCTTCATTCCTTAAACATAAAATCCAATGAAACCCTAACTACCTTATTCATCAAATTTAAAACCTATAAATTAACAAGTGCTCATCTCTGCCATTTCTGGCACAAGAGAGGGCCCTGCGTCTGCTGCAGACACGGCCCGTCCGGCTTCACGATCCAAACGCAGTTGAGCCCGCACTTATCGACGATGAAGCCCTCTGTGTACGCCACGTAGCTACCAGAGCCAAAGTCCGTGTTGATGTTGCAGATGTACTTGGTGTTCCCGAGCACGCTGTAGCGAAACGACCATGCGAAAGACTCGCCAAACCCGAGCTTCTTGAATCCCAGATCGTCGTCGCCAGAGTAGCAGTGGACCGTGATAGGGTTTCCCGTAGCCTGATTCACTATTCCCACCACCGTCTTTTTGTACACAGCATCGCACGAGGCGATCAACACCAAGACGACTGCCACAGAGAGGAGTAGAGCCTTTGCTTCAAACGACTTCATCATCATATTCTACTTTTAACTTAATTGCGTGTATGGATGCCTCATGCATGGAGATATTTATATGTGTGATTTATTTTGATTTAAATGCGTGATTTATTTTGATTTAATTGCGTGATTTATTTTGATTTAAGGAATAATTAGTGCAAAAATTCCTGTAACTCCTCCCTAATATACGCACGATCGAGTCCTATTTCTTTTGTTTATGGCACTCTTTTAGTTTTATTGCTGGTTTAATGTGGGAAGTAATACACATTAATTATAAAAAAAAAAGTTTTTTTCCGTTGGAATTGAGGTTATTATAATTGAGAATAATGACAATTTTTGTGAATAAAAAATAATTACTTTTATAAATAAAGTTATTGTTGTAATAAATAATGCGAATAAAAATTGTGAATGAAAATTAAGTTTGTTGCGAATGAGAATTATTGCTTTAATAAATTAAAGTTATTGTTATTATAAAAACAATTGATATGAATAAAATCTTACTAATACTCATTCGGTCTTCATTTTTTGTCCACTTTTATCATTTTCGTCCATATCCATTTATTGTCCACTTTCATATAAATGGTAACTATGTATCATATTCCAATAACTCATTACCCTAACTTTTTCAACTCATCTTTTTTTAAAGTTGTGTCCAATATAAATGGATTAAAAATAAGAGGGAGTATTTTTTTATGTATAAAAAATTTGTTTAATACATATAAAAGTCAATGATTTTCAAATGGTGGAGAGTTGAGGAAAATTTGTTTTTTTTAATAATTTGTAATTGAAATAAAAAAATTACTCCCGTTCCAAGTTAATAAATGCACTTTTTCGGTAAGAGATTTTGAAAAACAGTGTTTAATAAGTTAATTGGAGAAACTGATGTAAGAACTGAAGAGAGATCAAAGTAGACAATTGACGACACGCTCAAATTAAAATATGAGAGAAAATGAAGTAAGAAGAATAAAAAATGGTTGATTTTTCCGCCTGATGAAAAATTTAACATAATACATTCCAAAAAAAGAATACGATTCAATTAACTTAGGATGAATAGAGTATAATTGCATTAAACTGAAAGCATCCATGATGGATTGGATCACCCTTGCACTTGCACCACCAAAAGAAAGAGTGTTATTCGTCATCCAGTGCTGCAATCTCTTACCGGACTTCTTCCAAGTAAACGGTTATAGAAATGACCGCGTCTTGCATGCCTTTAACAGCTTCCTTGAGGGCATTATCGTATTCAGAATCGGGCTCAGCCTCCTTGGTTCCAGATTCCTCAGTTATTTGCTGGATGTGCATGCATTTGTGCCCCGTATATCTGCAGTTTTCATGGCTTACCTAGCGTTCTGAGGGCCGTCTGGCCTTCTTCAGCACTTGAATTGTAGCCGTCTGGGAGAAAAAGGAGCACATGATATTCAATGAAACAGAGCATGTATCAGAAATGGTCTACACAAAAAACCATCAATGGATACTCGAACACAATAGACCTTTGAGCAAGGAAATATGCAAGTATGACCGAACTACATAAACATGGACCAAGGAAACAAAAACCATATAAAAAACTCTTAGGACCCGTTAGGTTCCGACTATTGTTCATGCTACTCTTAGGACCCTTTTGGTTCCCACAATTACCGAACTTCCAAGTTACTTCTTACCAGAGACAATGGCATGCTACTCAGTCCCTTCACTGCTCCGAATATTCACCTTATTTAGATGTAGAATATTCACTAATGCACACAATACTTGCATATGTTCATCATCAGAGTGTCACAAAACACAAATATGCAACAACAAAAAAGATGAAATAGTTTGTGTGTAGATTATGGTTTCTATGTTTGAGTTTAAATGCCACAGGAAATGTAGATATGAGCGCATGGATACAACAGAATGGAGTAGTCTCATTTTCGATATCAGTAAGCTTGATAAAGCTAAACTATAAATAATGGTAAATCAGAAATATTCCAAGAAAACCATAGAAGCTAACCGAAAAGAGGATGACATACTAAATTCAATTTCTCTTTTTTCTTGTACTTGAACTGATCTCAGCCAGCTAGCCAGATCCTCTCTGCAATAAGCCAGGCTTGCAAATACTGATTCCATTTCAAGCACCATCATCACAAATGCATTCCACATAAGCAAAAGCAGCAGGCCATTCAATAAACCGAGATAACAAATGCACCCAAAACACCTACTTAATGCACCACGGTCACGAACTAGTTAAAATTTGTTCAGCGGCATCATATTGTCTTCCACACTCTCGAAATTATTATTCCCAGGTATTAACTTAAGAAACATGATCCCTTTCAACAGTGCCATGATTCAGTGAGACCGACCTTCTTTGAACAATCATTGAACTCGAGAGTAAACACTCCTAATCTAGCTAATACACTATGGTCATAAACTAGCTAAAATTTGTTCAGCAACATCAAAGCTTGTCTTCCACACTTAGTTGACATTATCACTCCCATGTACTAACATAAGAATCACGATCACTTTCGATAGTGCCATGATTCAGTGAGACCGACCTGCTTCGAACAATCATTAAACTCGAGAAGAAACACTCCTAATCCAGCTAATACACCATGGTCATTCATGAACTTGTAAAATTTGTTCAGCAACATCAAAATTGTTTTCCACACTTGAAATTATTTCCTAGGTAAGAACATAAGAAACATGATCACTTTCAATAGTGCCATGATTCAGTGAGACTGACCTGCTTCGATCAATCATTGAACTCGAGAGTGATCTCTCTGCAAAGCTGCTGGTAAGCCAATTCACCTCCCGAAACTCTATAATCTTCAAAATTCCTGCGTGCAAAAGAAAGGAATTGAGGCGAAATCGAAATGTATTCACTTCTTATCCACATAGGAAAAAATTCTGTACTCTATCACAATCCAGGAATCAGAAATTGGAAACAATACGAGCTCAGTTTGAGGTGGAGAGAGAAAGAATACCGTTTGAGTCGGATAAGCGAAGGCGCGGAGCCTGCTAAACAGCGAGGAATCTACGGAGCAAACCTCGAATTGTTTGAGTCCTTTTATAGTTTCTCTTCAGCTTGAATCTCCATATTTTCTGGTTCAGCGATGGCCACTGGTTCTGATATGGATACCTTCTTCTCAAAATCCTCCATTCCCTCGATCAATTTTCGCAAATTTCTGCTCCTTCAGCTATGGCCTGTGATCAAGTGTTGAATGTAGAAGTGAAAGAGAGAGACAAATAGAAGGGTGAAATCAGAAATAAGAAAAAGTTGAGGGGTCAGAAAACGAATTTCGGAAACATAAAACTCCCAAAATCAGAAAAACCCCTAAAACCCTAATGTTCAATCAACTCGACAGAAGCAAACGGACATGAATCCCCAGTTCAATCCTCACCTCCACAACCCAAACAATCAAATTCAGCTCAATGGAGCTAATGCTCCAGCTCAACATCAGGTATCTCTCTCTCTTGGTTTATGTTTGTGCAAATTCAGGGCAAATTTTCATGATTTCTGGTAATATTCGATCAGGTTATGATGAACCAAGGTAATTTAGGGCAAATTAACCCTCAATTTCGGCCGGGAATGCTCAATAACGCTCAGCCGCCAATGCCGCCGTTTAATAACCCAAATCCCTTTTTCGGTCAAAACCAATTTATCCCCTTCCCACAGGGCGCTTTCCACAACCTAAATGCGAACAATTTGCCTCAGCCGTTCGCTCAGAATGCCGTCAACCCTGCTCAGTTCATGCCCAATTGGCCAATGAATGTGCCGAATTTAGTGCAGAATGTCACGCAGCTTTTGCAAATGCAAATGATGAATGGTGCCCCTCAAAATTTGGGTCTTTTCATGAACGCTCAAGCGGCAGCAGGAAGTAACAATGTGGCCTTGTCGCAGCCCGTTGGTGGGAATAGTTTACCCAGTATGAACCATAATAATGCCCCAACCAAAGGTATCGGTGCTCATCACGCACAACGAAATTGGGATGTCTTTGCTCCTGGTGCTGCAAATCCGCAGGTTGCTTATGCTGTTTCCTTTTTTTCTTTAATGGAGTATTGTTATGATGCTGCTTGTGGCCATACCATAGAAAGACTGTTGTTTTCTTTCTTGGTGATATGTAAACCATTCTCCGTATTGTTTTTTTTTGGTCTATTTCTTTCCCAGTGAAAATTATAAAACAAAGGATTTGCATGATTTCGTAATCATACATGTATAGTAGATGTCTTGGTTAATACTGAAAGGGAAGGGAACATGGACAGATACAGAGAGGCTAGAGTAATATGATGTTTGGGGGGGGGGTTGTCTATTACATTGATGGTTATATTGGAATAGTATAGAATTTTTGAAAAGTTTCATCACTGAAAATGCAAAAATACAATGAAACGATGGTTGCAAAACAAATGTAGAGCCTGTTCTCTTGACTGTCTTATAATTTCCGTATAGCAATATTTTCAGGCTCTGTTCTGCTCTTGTGGTATAAAGAGAAATTTCCTGACTTGAAACTAGTAATCGTTACACCTTTTCATGCTGATGGTACAGTCGTCTAGCTATACTTGTTACATCTCGACTCTGCAAGTATGTTTTAGTATTTCCTACCTTAAGGTTTGTAAAACAAAGTTGAATGAATATGGGCTGATTTTTGCATTTTGACTAATAATGTCCTAGGTGTTTACTGTTTAATGCCTGAAATTTCAGAATTAAAACAAATGTTCTATGTTTATATATGAAGACACTTATGTTTTTTTTGTGGAGTGCTGATCTTAAGTTGCATTACTGCAGAGTGATGCTGGAGTAGTTAGTGATGCGAATGACAGAAAGAATAACTGGAGAAAACCTCGTGAAAAGAACATCACTGGGAACCTCAAACATAACAAATCACAGAGAGGGTGTGGTTTTTTTCTTTCTTTTTACGATTTATTAATTGTTGAAGTCGTGGATGAGAGGATATGCTGCCTCACTGGTTTCAGATGTTTTTCAGATTTGGCAACAAGCAATTTCATCCTCGCCAAAATGCACAAGGGAACTTCAACTTCAATAATGAAAATCGAGGAAAAGGTGGGCATCCTCAATCTGTCTATGCATACATTACTTAGTTTATATTGAATGTATTGTGACATGGAATCATTAGCCAATAAAGAAACTACTATGTTTCATTGATCTACAAGCTGGCAGTAAACTGTGAGTATATATGGAAATTATATACAAAATTAAAAATGACTGTATATATTGGTGTTTGGACTTACTGTCCAGACTGTTTATATATAGTCTACAAAATGCAATGAGAACTACATGCATAATGTTCTGTGATATTAACTTACTGCTCTGGTGATGTTTTAGGTATAGTAACAGGACTTCTACTATCAACTAAAGACTTCTTTGAATCTCAACTCTAGTCATACCCATCAACAAACTAACTTGCCCCTCGAACTCATAACTAGCATTGAGCCTATATTATTTGAAAGATAACGAAAACTGTTTAAGACCACCTCTGAAAGCATGCCATAGATTTAAACTGTGATTGTCATCTTCTGCATAGACCTTATAGTTTCTTTATTTGATAGAGTGTGATTAGTGATGAAACATGTTTGCTTTATATTGTTTAATTATTAAACTACGTACATGCTATATTACCACCCATACCTTTGATGTTTAGTCCTTTTTTAGCTATTTATATGTTCATGGAGTGTTTCTTGTATCTGTTTGTAGCGGGACCCCATTGCCTAAGATATTTCTCTGTGTGTAGGTAACAAAAATTTTGCAGGGAAGAACTTTAACGCATCCAGTCATTCTGAGCAAACTCAAATGGGAAAAAAGAGGTGAGCCTGACTGATTTCATAAGTTCGGGCAGAAAAGTACTTGGTCACTGCTCCATTTCTTTTAATTACTAAAATTGGAAGATTGTGGGGAAAATATACATATAATCGTATTGGAACTGGAAGACCACTCTCAAATGGGAAAGTGCATTAAGGAATGCACAGTACTGTGGCAGTGGGAGTGCCTTTTGTTCTCAGTATCGCTTACTTAATATTTCTTCTTTTGTTTTCTTTATTCTTGGGAATGCTTTTGGTTTTCTGATTTCATCTTCTTTGCCCCAAGGCCTCTCATGTTAAATTATACAGAACAAGAAATTAAACATTGGCATGAAGAGCGCAAGAAAAACTACCCATCACAAGCCAACACGGAGAAGGTTGGTGAATGAGCAATAGCTTAGTAGCATTCTACTTTCTCTGTTGTGATACTGAGAGATTTATTTGCTGCAGAAGTTGAAAAAGAATCCCAAACAGCCTGAGGTTGAAGATGAAACCGCAAAGATAAGACGACAGGTAAATACCATATGGGGGCTTTTCTTTGTATTCTATTTTCACCAACATGAAATATGTCCCTGATTATGTATGATGAAACTTGTTGCAGCAACTGAAAGAAATATTGGCAAAACAAGCTGAATTAGGCTGTGAAGTGGCAGAAATACCATCTTGTTACCTATCGGATCCCGAGCAACAGGCAGGTGGTAACAGACAAAATAATAAGCCATTTGGGAAGAGAGACAGATTTCAAAACAAGTTTGACAAGAAGGGAAGATTCCAGAAGGGTGGCCGCTTCTCCAAGAGACAAAGATATGAAAACGGTCATTCCACAGATTTGCAAAACCAAACTGGGTGCACGACCAACCCCCCGCACAATGAGAGTAAAAAGGAGCCATCTCTGTTGAAGAAACTACTAAGCTCTGAGATCAAGAAAGATAAGAAACATCTGCTGCAGGTTTTCAGGTTCATGGTTGTGAATAACTTCTTCAAGAATTGGCCCGAAAAACCTCTGGAATTCCCCAAAGTTATTGTCAAAGAATCTGGCAATGAAAGCGAGATTTTAAAACCGGAAACGGACATGATTGAAGGTGACACTTTAGTTCCCTTTCTTACATAAAATATGATAGTAATACTGATTGCTGCAGAATCAAAGCTGATATTTGAACTGCAAAATATGCAGATGGTGAATATGTAGGTGAAACCACCATAACAAGTTGAAGAAATCCTTGGCTCAAAATTTTCAGCGTTTATACATTTTGCCAGTGTTTTTATAATGTGTATATAATCAGGTGCCATGAATTGATGTTTGGATTGTCCTTTGTATTGTAAATTTACATATTATGCTTTAAAATTTTGACATTATTTTAAAAATCTATTCCAATTTTGGAGAACGATTACTTTGGTTCTTTTACGAGCATCATCTTTTTTGAAGGACACGTCAAATGGCGTTGTTCTCTTTTTACATTGTAAAATTGTGATTTTGCCCCTTAATAAAATTTGAGAAAATGCTTCTCTTCCTATTCATTCATTTCCGAATATTAAATTAATAAATTTCCAAATAATGTTAAGGGCTATAACATGCCTTTGTCTGTTGTCATGAATAATATGGGCCTTCTTTAAAGTATAAATGTTGATGCAACTTTTTAAAATTTGAATCCATTCCTAGTAATTTAATTGCTACAGCTGTATTCCTATGTTATATCAAAATATAAAATATAGGGTTAATGCATTATAAAATTAGCTTGATTAAATTCTAATTTATTCCACAACTTTCAAAATTTGAATGAAAATACTTATGAAATATCAATTTTTTTTCAATTGTTCAATTTGATAAAATTTGTGATATTATTTTAGTTTCTTAAGGTCAAAATTACATCATTTAGTCATCTACGTGGTCACATTAATAAATATTTATTCCATTATTATTAACGCCATAATTTTATGCATGCGTACTAGTCTAGTATCGAATGTCTCAAAAAAATTATCATGATAAAATTTGAATTTTTTTAAAACTTTGTAATTTATTATTCAAATTTTGAAAGGTGTGGGCAAATTAGAATTTGACCAAATTTCTTAAAAATAATATAATATAATAATAATAATAATAATAATAATAATAATAATAATAATAATAATAATAATAATAATAATAATAATAATACACAAAATATTCTAATATATCTGCAGCTTCTATAAGCATTCCAAGCCGAGCAGAGCAAATAATTCCATTCAAAAAACAACAGCTGAAGATTCTTCCAAAAACGACTTTCTTAGCCGTCAATTCCCAAACTAAATAAACTCAAAATTTTCCATTTTAATTTCCATTTTAATTTCCATTTTAGAAAATTATCAATTCAACAACTGCCACCTCTCCACCCATTTCGATCTGCTTCTTTCACTTCATTCTTTTCCTCATTCCCATCTTCTTGCAGTCTTTCTTTTTCTTTTTCTTTTAATAATATTGTGTTTGACTTTTAAACTTTTCCCACACATAAACGCGTCGGTTTTCAATCACACCGTCCTGTTGAAAAATTCAACTGCTGCTTTCCTTGTCTTAACCAGTTAATTTCACTGCCCCATTTTCAATCAATGCTATAGCTTTAAGCTTTTAGCTTTATCTTCATCATTTACATATCTTCTCGCCCCCAATTTCTCCATTGTTTCATAAAAATCCATTCTTTACTAGATTGTGAAACTGATTCCTTGCTTGAGCTGTGAATTCCGGTTTTCTTGGATTTGGGAATTTTGCACTTTGAAGGATGCTGAGAATCTGAGATGATGAAGGGCTCACACCAGCAGCGGCCTTTGCTGATTCCTTCTCCAAGAACACCGGGTAAAGAAGAGCTCCCTTACACTCCTGTGAATGCTTCTATTGATGCTTCAATTCCTGTTTCTTCCAAGCCTTATTCAGAATCCCAGATTGAAATGAGTGGTGATTTAGTGAGGAACCCTTCTTCTCAATCGATTCAGTCAAAGTCCTCTAACAGTTATTCAATTAAGGAGGTGAGCTTTAGGGAGGGGAATGATGTGGTTGTGGATCCTGTTGTTAGGTATGGTAGCTCGGGTTCGAACCCGGTTCGGTATGGCTCTAGGGGGGCTAGCTCTGGGGGTTTGGTTCATCTTATAAGGAGATCAAGGATGAGGATGCTAGGTTAGTGTATGTGAATGATCCTGTGGGGACTAATGAGAAGAGGTTTAAGTTTGCTGGGAATTCGATTAGGACTTCGAAATACAGTTTTCTCACCTTCTTGCCTAGGAACTTGTTTGAGCAGTTTCATAGGATAGCTTACATATACTTTCTTGTGATTGCCATTCTCAACCAGCTTCCCCAGCTGGCTGTTTTCGGCCGGGGAGCTTCCATTCTGCGTTGGCGATGGTGCTGTTTGTGACGGCTGTTAAGGACGCGTATGAGGACTTCAGGCGCCATAGGTCGGATAGGATTGAGAATAACCGGGTGGCGTCAGTGTTGGTGAATGGAGAATTTGGGGATAAGAAATGGAAGGACATTTGTGTTGGGGAGGTTGTTAAGATCTCTGAGAATCAGACTCTCCCTTGTGATATGGTGTTGCTCTCGACTAGCGATGCTACTGGCGTGTCGTATGTGCAGACGACGAATTTGGATGGGGAGTCGAATTTGAAGACGCGGTATGCGAAGCAGGAGACTCAGGCGAAAGCCTCGTTGTTGGGGGAGATAGGTGGGCTGCTGATCAAGTGTGAGAAACCGAATAGGAATATATATGGTTTTCAGGCAAATATGGAAATTGATGGAAAGCGTATTTCTCTTGGGCCGTCTAATATAATCTTACGTGGCTGTGAGCTGAAGAACACGGCTTGGGTGGTTGGTGTTGTGGTTTATGCTGGGAAGGAGACAAAGGCAATGCTTAACAACGCAGGAGCTCCGTCCAAGAGAAGCCGTCTTGAGAAGCACATGAACAAGGAGATCATCATCCTGTCGCTTTTTCTTGTGACGTTGTGTACCGTGGTCTCCATTTGTCACGGTGTTTGGTTAAGACGCCACCGGGAGGAGTTGTATCTGATGCAGTTTTACAGGAAATACGACTACTCGGAGCCTGAAGTTAAGAAATACGAATATTATGGCTGGGGAATGGAGATATTCTTTGTGTTTCTCATGTCTGTGATTGTTTTCCAAATTATGATTCCCATATCGTTGTACATATCCGTGGAGCTTGTTCGTATTGGCCAGGCTTTTTTTATGATCCGAGATGACAGGATGTTTGACAAATCCACCAATTCGAGATTCCAGTGCAGGGCATTGAACATAAATGAAGATTTGGGGCAGATAAAATATGTTTTCTCTGACAAAACTGGCACTCTGACCGAGAACAAGATGGAATTTCAGTGTGCAAGCATTGGAGGAGTAGACTACGACAACGGGAAGGCCATCACTACTGAAGATGGGCAAACCGGATACTCAGTTCAAGGTATGCTGAGATTTCTGTTGCATTGAATTGTTTTCATGCTCACCATTTTGATTTTCTTTCTTATATGGTGCCAGTTGACGGAATGGTTTTCAGGCCAAAGATGACGGTGAAAGTTGATCAAGACCTTCTCCACTTGTCAAAAATGAAACATACAGACGAAGGCAAACATCTTTGTGATTTCCTCGTGGCCTTGGCTGCTTGCAACACCATTGTGCCTCTCACTGTTGAGACATCCGATCCTGCTGTGAAATTGATAGAATATCAGGGGGAGTCTCCTGATGAACAAGCATTGGTCTACGCTGCTGCCTCGTATGGATTTATGCTCGTTGAACGCTCTTCTGGCCACATAGTAATTGACATCCAAGGCGAAAGGCAAAGGTAACATAGAGTGGCTTTCTGAACTCACTTCTTTTGATTATGGTCCACGATACCATCTTTCAATCTGATATTTTCGTATATTGGAAACCTTTTATATTATCAAATATCGAAACAAAATGAAGGCTGAGGATTGTTAGTATGTATCTGCTCATAAAATTTGATAATGGATATGAAAAGAACCTCAATTCGATATATAGATCGAAAGCTTTTGATTTTTAAATTTTCAGGGTCTCGAGTTACTGCTAACTATACAGCAACTTTAATCTGTGACGTTTTTCGTTTTTCCTTTTCATTTCTATCAATTGAAAAATTGGTTCTGTTGGTATTTACCTTCGTATGATATCCTTATTGGCAGCACAGGTTCAACGTCTTGGGTTTGCACGAGTTTGATAGTGATCGGAAGAGGATGTCAGTTATCATAGGATGCCCGGATCACTCAGTGAAGGTTTTCGTAAAAGGAGCTGACACAACAATGTTCCAAGTGATAGATAAGTCCTTGAACTTGAACATGGTAAAAGCGACTGAGAGTCATCTTCATGCTTACTCATCAAAGGGATTGCGAACACTTGTCATTGGGATGCGGGAAATGAGCACATCTGAATTCGAGCAATGGCAGTCGTCTTATGATTCAGCAAGCACAGCCTTGATGGGCAGAGCAAATTTACTTCGTAAAGTTGCCAACAACGTGGAGAACAATCTTAAACTATTAGGTGCATCTGGGATCGAGGATAAACTGCAGCAGGGCGTGCCAGAAGCAATTGAGTCTTTAAGAACGGCCGGTATCAAGGTCTGGGTTCTAACCGGTGACAAGCAAGAAACAGCCATCTCGATTGGCTACTCGTCCAAGCTACTGACGAGTAAGATGACACAGATAGTGATAAACAAAACTAAGGACTCATGTAGGAAGAGCTTGGATGATGCTTTGCAACTCTATAAGAAGCTCTCGAATGTCTCCAATTCCAACGATGCCGGCAATGGAGCTGGAACTAATCAACTTGCCTTAATTATCGATGGAACGAGCCTTGTGTACATTTTAGAGACTGAACTTGAGGAAAAGGTAACTTTCACATGGAGACGAGAAGCATCCATTCTCATCTTATATTATCATATGTAAAGGTTATTTAATTTCCATATTTGATCTTTTTTGCAGCTTTTCGAGTTATCTAGCAAATGTACTGCAGTATTGTGTTGCCGTGTGGCTCCTCTGCAGAAAGCCGGTATAGTAGCCCTCATAAAGAATAGAACAGACGACATGACCCTCGCCATTGGTGATGGTAAGCATCTTTATACCCGTGTCAAGAAAGAAACAAATGACATAATCTGGTTTTCGATCAAATGAAACTAAGCTATTGACTCTCACAGGAGCGAATGACGTTTCCATGATTCAAAAGGCTGATGTGGGCATTGGAATCAGCGGCCAAGAAGGAAGGCAAGCCGTCATGGCATCAGATTTCTCGATGGGACAGTTCAGATTTCTGGTCCCGCTATTGTTAATACACGGACACTGGAATTATCAACGGATCAGCTACATGATACTGTACAATTTCTATAGGAATGTAGTTCTTGTTTTCGTTTTGTTCTGGTAAGTGAAAAAAGCTACCCTTTTTTTAACCTTAACACGAGCCATGAATTTAGGCTTTTCGCTGATAGTTCGTGTTTCTCTGCAGGTATGTTCTCTTCACTGGATTCACCCTGACAACTGCAATCACCGATTGGAGCTCTGTGCTGTATTCAGTAATATACACGTCATTGCCTACAATAGTCGTGGGAATTCTCGACAGGACTTAGGTAGAAGTACTCTCCTCAAGTATCCTCAGCTCTACGGTGCTGGACAGAGGGGAGAGAGCTACAACGGGAATTTATTCTGGTTCACAATATTAGACACGTTATGGCAAAGCATAGCTGCCTTCTTCATACCTCTCTTTGCTTACTGGGATAGCACCGTTGGTATTTCCGCCTTGGGAGACCTTTGGATACTCGCAGTCGTGATTCTGGTTAATGTACATCTGGCCATGGACGTGATCAGATGGTACACGATCACTCACATTGCTGTCTGGGGATCTATACTCGCGACTTTCATCTGCGTCATGGTCATCGATGCCTTGCCCTTCCTGCCTGGTTACTGGTAAAGCTTCTCTACCTACTTGTTATATTCAAAATCCAATCGGCTTGTTTAAAAACTACTCCCTCCGCCCACTACACGTTTTGATGAAAATTGGTGAATAGGAGATAGATCGAGAGAAAAAGTGGTTGAAGTATTGTTAGTGAAAAATGGGGCCCACCAAAAACAGAAGCTGTGACTAATTTTTATGGACAGCCCAAAATGGAAAAATACGACTCAAACTTTATAGCCTTTTTCCAGTAATGATCTGGACTTTTGTTTAATTTTTTGAAAATCTCGAACTTTGCTGAAAGTTTCAATTTTTTCCCACGTCCCATATCGAAAATGTGAAGTAGAAAGAGATCAACTTCATACCATAAATTTTACC
>NW_024598636.1:0-16240 GCF_004379255.2 Salvia splendens
ATGTGTTCTTATAAATTTCGCCCAACGTTGGCGCAAATCAACCAAGTGGAGAAATTTAGTATACTGAAGAAAAGATGTCCAATTGGGATGATGATGCCATGATAAAAAATTGAGCGAATATCATGGATATTAAGCCCTGCCCTTACCGTAACTAAGGATGGAACTTACAGGTATTTCAGGAGGACGATCCCAAGCTATATGTGTCTAGAGAGAACTCCCTGAAAATTGGCATGTTCAGTTGGAATCCCCTGGATTGGAAGATTGCAATTTATGTTTGATAATTTTGGGATGATATGTATTAGTATTATTTTCTTCTTTAGATATTCAGGTCCATTGATTCAGCTCACTCAAAGGCTTTCCCAAATTCTATGATGAAGCTGAGAAACAGGTTTAAAACACCCTCATACTTTTTTCCTGTGGCATCTTTTCTATATAAACTGCCAAGAGTCTGGGATATGTGCATTATTACAGAAATAGGAGTATTTCCTTTTCACCCATCATTCATAATGGTTTCTCTTTCCTTTTCCTTTTTGTAAAAAATAATAAAACTTTGTTTGATTGCAGAACCTATTTTCTCCAAGAATATGGTGATTGACAAAAGCATTCAAACAGCATATATTCAGGCAATAAGATCCGCTCAGCATTTTATCTATATCGAAAATCAATACTTTCTTGGTTCTTCATATGCTTGGCCTTCATACAAAGATGCAGGTTAAGATCGATGTCCACATTTTCCTTAGATTAATTTTCTCTCTAGTTTTTACGTACTCCCTCTGTTCCATTAAAAATGAAACGTTTTCCTTTTTGGGTTCTATTAAAAATGAAACGTTTCTAAATATGGAAACAACACTCTCTCTACTTTTTCCTCTCTCTTACTTTACTCTTTCTTCATTCACTCACAAAACAACACTACATAAAATCCCGTGCCGAAAACCAAATTTCATATTTAATGGACGGAGGGAGTAACTTTTGGTTGAATCTGCATTTAATAGACATTTATATGTAATGTGGAACTTTATTTGTAAGGGTTTCGTGTAGTCAGTAGTTCTTCTGCTTCCAGGATAATTTCTCCTGTTTTTCATTCATGTATCAGTCTTGAGGCCACTTTAGTTTGTTGGATCTTGTGTAGGTTTGGAAAAAAATGCATATTATTTTCATACATGCTATCATAATACATAAGCTTCTATCTACTTATTCAATAGTATGATGAATAATATTTTCATTTGGTGACCAAATGGCAGGGGCTGATCATCTAATCCCTATGGAGTTGGCTATGAAAAATTGCTAGTAAAATAAGAGCTAACGAGAGATTCGCCGTGTACATTATTATACCAATGTGGCCCGAGGGAAATCCCAAGGACAATGTTGTGCAAAATTTTGTTCTGGCAGGTAATTTGCAGTTTATTTATTGTTGACGAATTGTACTGGGTTCACAAGTATCTTTATTAATATCATGCTCTGTGGATCATTGGTTCAATATGCATTAATTTGTTTCATATGGCAAACATTGATGCTATATTTTGCAGTGTAATAGAGGCTATATTTTTCTGCCTGTTTGCTTTAGTTCAAATAGAGAAAGGGGAAGGTTTCTAGAAGCACTCAGTGATGTTAGGTTGAGAAGTTACTGTGACTGTTCGATGATTTGTTGATATTGGTAATAAGTGAGGGTTGGAAATGAAAATATCTATGCATATCTAATTCTTGTAATCCGTAAACTGCAAGATTCATGTACGATAGTCAATAAATAGAACTGCATGTCAGTTTTATTAGTAGTATTTATTTCTTTCTAGGCTCTTAAGTTGTATCTTGGCTACAAACTTATGATGTTATCAAGTGAAGTCTTTCAAAATTCTCAGATACGAAGATTATAATCTTTAAATGCCTGTGTATACAACAGGGACAAACAATGCAAATGATGTATCAAGTTATTGCAAAAAAGAGATCAAATCAATGAAACTCGATGCACATCCACTAGACTATTTGAATTTCTACTGCATTGGAAACCGGGAACAGGTTACAGGTCCTGGTGCTGCCTCAGGGGATGCTGCTAAGTTAGAACGAGATCCATCCTTTCTTGTGTTTAGAATAATGAGATGTATGAATCGACATTATTGTGATATAACAAATTGATCACCCAAATAGAGAGGAATGTGGAGAGCGAATTGTTGTATGTGCCTGAAATACGGTTGCCTGGCATGGAAGTAGTTCTAAGCAGGACAAAATGATCCATACATAGGCTGATTAGAAGAAAATAAACCAGCCTAGTCTATTGGTTATTGATTCCATTGATAGTACCCTTGTTAAGGTTCACTGAAAGAGAATAGTAACCCACTACTTAGTTTTTCTCTGGTTTGAAAATATGAGAAGATTTCTTTACATATTCGCTGATTGATAGAGTTAAAAAAGTGAAACACATAATATAGTACATCTGTATATGCATATTTCTTTAACCTTAGAATGTGCCTTTATATGTGATTCTCCTCCCTCATTCAGATTTCGGAGGCACAAAAGTTTCAGCGGTTCATGATTTATGTGCATGCCAAAGGAATGGTGGTGGATGACGAGTATGTAATAATAGGATCCGCCAATATAAATCAGAGATCAATGGCTGGCTCAAAAGACACAGAGATAGCAATGGGTGGATATCAACCTCATCATACCTGGGCAAAGAAGCAAAATCATCCACACGGCCAGGTTTGTTTTCCTTCGAGAGGTTTTTGCTGCTTTTAGCATCTATATATGGGTTTTCAGATTAGACACTTTCTTATTATTGTCTGATTATCAGCATGCTTTTACAATAATTATCATCGTAAAATTATATTTTGCAACTTGATATCATGCAGACATGGTGGTGTGTTAGCCTTGTAGCTTGGTATTTTTTGATGCACCGCAACTTCTAACTCTCACTCAAATATGCAGGTTTATGGATATAGAATGTCGCTATGGGCAGAGCATCTTGGTATGGTCGAAAAAGTTTACAACACGCCAGAGGATTTGGATTGCGTGAAGAGAGTGAACGAGGTTGCTGATGATAATTGGCAGAGATACACGTGCGACGAATTTAAAGAGCTGCAAGGTCATATTCTCAAGTATCCGGTGGCAGTTGATGCAGATGGCAATGTAAATCCGCTGAAAGGACATGAGAACTTCCCTGATGTTGGGGGCAGGGTTCTGGGAGCCCATTCTCCCACCATTCCCGATATCTTGACAACGTGATGCCAACCGTGTGTGTGTTCGGACCTTGAATCAACTGGTGTTTGTGTTTATGTAGAAGTTGATTGTTTGCATTTATTGGATTTGTGTTTGTGTAAATTTATTGTATTCATGTGTGAATATGTATGTATATGGAGAGAGCGGGCTGCAGATTGTGATTGTAAAATGTGTGGTTTATGAGCAAATGAAATGAGATTCAGGGACTAAGGAGTAATCTTAGCTCTTCATTATCTGCAATTTATTGAACTCTTTCTATGCAATTAATCTCGTATTCTAATTAATTATCATATTCTTATGTTGTGTCGACATCAAGTAACATAGTATATTCTTTATTCTTTAGTGTGTATGATTTCATCTATGGTTTTATGTTCATAGTGGACATTGACGTGACATCTATACATACATTTCCAAACTGACATAATTATGTTTCTACTATAAGATAAGAATGTTGTATTTGCCATTTACTAAAACATAAGTAATAAGGATATGGTACTAGGGGTGCATTAGGGTGATACCACTCTAAAATTGACAACGTGATAACAATGTATCATGTAATCTGTGATGCATAGGTAAGCAATTGTGATACATAGGCCAGCAACTCAGCATAAGGTTCCAAGCAACAACGATACGAAATTAGAGCAGTATGTTGAAAGTTAAATGACAACCTAAGCAAACAATCTGCAAAATATATGCAAACAATCAGTGATACATAGACAATCAATTCGACATATGGTTCCAAGCAATTTGTAATGCGAAATCACAAATAATCAAACAAACTACGATACATAGGCAAACAAGCCTGCCACATGGCGGACTAAGGTTGAATCTGTTTCTAAATCTAAATATCCTTATATCTCTATGTTACTGGTTACTACTTACTACACGAAGTTGTACAACTACTAATTCGTTAGGGTGTGTTTATTAATCTCTAGAAAGATAATATTATAATAATTATTTAAAGTGAAACCACATTTTTTATGTACTAGTATCTTATTTGTTTTAAAATATACTAGTACTAATTATTTATACCATTCAAGCGTTTGCTTACTTGCATCTTATAGTATAAAATTATAGCAACACTCTCACTCCTTAAATATTATGTTCCTTTCTTAAACGAAAATATATTGTCCGAATTTTACATGACAAGCTTGTTTTTCATTGCGTCGAAACAAACAATATAGTAGAAGATTGTAAATGAAGCTTATCACGTAAAAACCCCAAACCCAATATATATAAATGCCCTACAAAATATTTACTTTCAAGCATTATTGCCCTACAAACAGGAAATCTCAAGTTACAAATGCAACATTTATACAAAATATTTCTCTATGTTGGAGTAAAATTCTGAGGTTTTATCTTTCCCTTAGGGCACCCACAATGGGGCGCCCGATGGCGTCCATCGTCCTCGGGCGAGGACGATGGCACCATTGTGGGTGCCTGCCATCGGGCGCGGCCGAAGCTCACGCCCGATAGAGAGTCTGCTGCGTATAGCGCGGACGATAGGCTCTGCGGCGTATAGCGCGGACGATGGCCTATCGTCCGCGCCATCGTCCGTCCCACTGTGGGATCGGCGGACGATGGTCGAGGACAATACCACGCGTTTTTGATTTTCCTATTTAAACCTCGTTTCTCATTCACTTGTGCATACGAACATATCGCCTCTCTCATTTCGCTCATCTCTCACGATTCTACCTCTCTCGCATACGAAAATGAACCCCGGCGACGACACCAATAGTTCTAGTTCCTCGGAATCAAGTAGTTCGACATCTGAAGCCTTAGAAGCAGCCGTTGAAGAGGCCATGGCGGCATGCTTTCTGGAAATGCAGCGCGAGGCGGCGGCGGCAGCGGCTGAGCAGGTCCATAGGCCTATTCGACGTCGGACGTATGTCCCATGCGACCACGCGGCAGCTCACCAACGTCTGGTTGAAGACTATTTTGCCGATCGACCACGGTGGAGACCGACTGTTTTCCGCCGCCGGTTTAGAATGTCGCGGTACCTTTTTCTCAGCATTGTGCGGACGTTGTCGTCACGTGATAAATACTTCACGTATCGGGAAGACGACATCGGCAAACCCGGCCTTACACCATTGCAGAAGTGCACGGCTGCAATCCGTTAGTTGGCCTACGGCACCACGACGGATATATTCGACGAATACCTCCACGTCGGGGAAACAACAGGCCGCGAGTGTCTGAAGAACTTTTGTAGAGGGCTTGTGGAGGCCTACGGCGACACTTATTTGCTCAAGCCGACTGTCACTGATTGCCAGGGCCTGATGCAGATGCACGAGACGGTGCACGGCTTTCCTGGGATGCTAGGGAGCATCGACTGTATGCACTGGCAGTGGAAGAATTGTCCGACGGCTTGGAGAGGCCAATTCACTAGTGGATACAAGGGCAGTCACCCGACGATGATCCTCGAAGCCGTCGCTGACCATCGGCTCTGGATCTGGCATGCTTACTTCGGCGTAGCCGGGTCGAACAACGACATTAACGTCCTCAACTCATCCACCTTCTTCGCCGAGCAATGTAACGGCAACGGCCCGGCCATCGAGTTCACTGCCAACAGGCGCCAATACCACATGGGGTACTACTTGGCCGATGGTATCTACCCACGGCGGCCTGTTTTTGTGAAGACAATTAGCTGCCCAATTGGTGAGAAGAGGGTTTTATTTGCGCAGAAGCAGGAGTTGGCGAGGAAGGATGTCGAGCGGACATTTGGTGTGCTCCAAACACGGTGGGCAATTGTGAAAGGGCCGACTCGTTTCTGGTTCAAGGAAGTCATCGCCGATGTCATGTACGATTGCATAATCATGCACAACATAATAGTCGAGAATGAAGGCGGAAGCATCACCGATTGGAACGAAGATGACAATGTATCTAGCTCGTCCAGCACGGCGACCGAGCCCCCCGCTAGAGGATTACCGCCGGGCTTCAATGATGTTCTAGTTAGACATGCCTCAATGCGCAACCAACAAGACCATGCTCAGCTCATGAACGACATGATTGAAGAAGTGTGGGCCCGTAACCACCTTCGCTGAGTTTGCGTATTTTTTTTAATTCGTATTGTAATTTATTAATTTTTATAAATGAAATAAAATTTTTTCATAATTTTTGTAGTTATTTAAATATTAAAAAAAATGCATAGAGCGCACCTTAGGGCGCCCCACTGCAGGTGGGGGTGGGAGGATAAAACTGATGACGTGGGGCGCCATAGGGCGCGCCCTGTGGCGCCCCACTAATGGCCTTATAAAACTACCAAGCATGATGCATCGATACTGACTTATGATTATATCATCGAACTATAAACCGAACATAAAGCGCTATGCTTGGCAATTGGCATAATTGAGATTTTTTGAAGAATAAGTCGTGGACATTTTTAAAAAATAATCAAAATCAGGAGACAAGGATAATTGACTCTAAAATAAAAATAAATAATGCAAAATGATGGGAGTGGGTAGTTTTTTTGGGTTAGGGGAAATAAAAAAGTGTCGTATAGTAATACATCACGCCGACATGACAATGCACATAACTATTACAGGTACTATTTTCGGAGATGGAGACAAATATATTTAAATAAAAATCGACAAATTTTTATACCCTGTTCCTTCGTCCACAAAATAATCTCAGTTGCAGATAGAGTTTTAATGGTAAATTGACAAAGTTAAAGAAAAAAAAGTAGGTAAAGTATGAGAGAAAAGAGAAAAAGTGGATAAAGCATGAGATAATAACTTTATATTTTATAAATGAGACTATTTTTTGTGGGCATCCTAAAATGATAAAATGTGATTATTTTTCGTAGACGGATGGAGTAAAAAATAACTTAAAAGGTTTGTATGAATCCTTGCATTTAGATTATCAATAAGAAGTGAAAATTATTTTTTTTAAATAATCATTACTTCCTCCACCTCATAATAATATGTACTTTCTAATTTTAGATATTTTTTTTCTCTCTAATAAAGTAAGACACATTTTTCACTAATAATATTTTAATTTCTTTTTCTTTTTATCTCTTTCTTGCTTTATCAATAGAAACTTTGGAAACCGTACGAGGTTTAATCCAAAATTAGTAAAGTAAGAGACAAAAAGAGAAAAAGTGTGTAAAATAACATAAAAGAAGAGAAAAAATAGTGAAATTAATGTTAGTGGATAGTAGGTGCATGTACTAAAATGAAAAGTTTCTATTTTTAGGAAATAAACAAAAAAATATTTTTTTATTTTTTAAAAACAGGGAATATCCATTCATGATTTTGGATATGGAGTATTTAAAAAAGAATACAGTACATACAACCATGGCCAATGGTTAATCAATATCCGACAATATGAGATCAAATAGTAGTACCATTGCATCAATAGCATCGTACCGGTTAGCCAACAAAACAATAATAGTGCTACTAATAAGTAGGAGTAATAAGTAATGAACATTTACATCAGAATGATTTTTTTTTCTAAAAAATGATCAATGTTGGTTTTTTCATTTAACAGTGGTGACTGACTTATTGGTTTAGAGAAGCTATAAGTGTGCATAATTTAATGAGAATGATCAAGGAAGAACATTACCAACTAAATGTATGACATACTCCATCCGTTAGTCGTGGAATTATTTTGGTATGTTTCATAGCAGTAGATTCATTTTCCTTTTTAGCAAAGCTCAACACATTTCTTCTCACTTACTCCCTCCTGAAAAGAAGCTGCGGAAGCTATGAAGAAGAAAAGCATGCTAGTGATATGCTTGGAGAGAGCTCTCAATGCTGCATTTTTCATTGCTTCAAAATGTAACTAGATACAATACATATATTCTTCATTCGAATGATCTAGAACATTGCACTAATCTACTTTTTATGCTAGACTAAAACATGCTTTATATTCTTAATCAAAACAAACTCTGGAAGGTCTCTCTCTTCTTCATTCCATTGAGCAACACGTCTCTCCAAGTACAATGGTGGTCCTCCACCTTAGCTCGCACCTTTTGCTCACTCACAGCTGCAGCTCGTGTGAGCTCCTTGATTGGCTCTTCTCGTGCACCAAGCCTTTGTCCTCTCTTTTGTCTTATCTATAACCTTGGCTCGTGTGGAGTTGGTGGCTTGTTTATGTAATAGTCGCGATCTAATTTCTCTAGAATTTTGAAATAAATTCTAGAAATTTAAAGACGAAAGATGAAAGAGTATTCATTTATATTCTTGAGAAAACAAAACATGGTATTTGGAATTTCCAAGCTAAGTATAAATTTACAAATGCTTGACCACGAAAGGAAGTACATTAATTATAAGATGGGATTACAATAGAATAACTCTATTACATATGGAGAAAAGAAAAGAGAGGAAACTAGCATTGGCTCTCCCATCTTAGCTTGGGATTTCGGTCCAGTTGTGCCGATGGCCCGATGAGCTGAGTACATCAGGGTAATGAACCGTGTATAGGTCAGCCATTCCCTGCAGATTATAGCCTAAGCAATCAAGGGAAAAACGATTAACACCCTTAGTCGTGTGCCAACGAAATGAACAAGGAAAGGGGGCAACACCACCTTACTTAGAGGGGACCGAGAACCCTACCAAAATGAGAAAAAGACGAATGCAATAAGTACCTGCAACTAAGCCTGTACCACCCCAGAGCTGCAGACCCGCTGCAAGGCTGCTCATGGCCGGCTGTACTCTATTGTACACTGCCAAGTCGAGCCAAAGAAAAGAGGGAACAGCCGTTGGAGCGTACACTCCAACCCAACAGCCTTTACCCATCCTTGCACCTGCAGATAACCTCTTTCATTCCAGTTGTGCACCTGCCAAAAGGAGATAAATCCCATGAATGAACCAGGGTACAAGGCAGCACTAAGCACCAAAATCGGTTATGGTATCAGAACACAGCCAGGAGCCATAGGCTCATCCATCTCACGAGTACACCCCTGCGAATTGCTGCAGAGGAAACAGCCAATACACTGTCCATCAAGGACTACTTTCCACCTAGAGATACCAGCCTTTTATAGGATTTCAGTTAGGCCACAAGTATAAGTAACCTCTCGGCCTCTTCCTCCCTCATCATCACAAATCAATCACAAAATAGTGAGTCAAAGAGAGAGGGACCGAGGCAGGGAGAGGAAGTGAGGGAGATCAAGGCCGGAAGTAGGAAAATAGCAGCACAAGTTCAGTGAAGGTAACCTCAAATCCTTCAAGCTCGGCTAACAAATCATACCATCATGAAGTAGAAACCCCACACTTAGTAGCAACCACAATAACACAAGATTTAGACGTGGCATGTTAGGTTCTAGCTACCCTCAATATACACAAATCACAACCAAGAACATGTTGATCATATTCAAGACCCTTGTCTTGAAGAAACGCTAAGATTTCAGAATTTACAATAGGCATACGGTGTGATAACAACAAGTATAAGATTTCTCCATGAATGCTAATCCACCAGCTTCTACTAAACATAAACGAGTAACGATTTAGACACAATGTTGAATAAGAAGAAGAGAGCGTAGCTACGCCAGGCCGGTGGAGCGGCGGAGCTCCAGCAACTGCCGAAAGCCGCTTGAAGAGGCATTTGATCCATAACAAAACTCTGATGGAGTTCCTACAGAGAAGGATGCTGAAGGAGACCTAGGCACTGATTGCACAAGATGAGCTGAAGGATTAAAGAATCCTTGATTATGCTGCTGTGGAGTACATCCTCTTAACTGGACTTGAGGTGGTGTGAAGTTTTGCTCGAACCTATGCCAACATTTTGCTGCAGAATGGCCAGGTTTCTCACACATCTGGCAAACGATTTTGTTATTTCCTTGGTTAAAGCCTCTTCCACCTCTTTCTCCTCTCTGAAATCTTCCCCCAAAACCTCTTCCATTTGCTGCTTCAAATCTGTTGTTGTTGAAATTCTGAGACTCTCTCTTCTGTCCTGATTGATGTTGGACAAGATTCAATGATGGCTGAGATCCATCTGAGCTAATGGAATTAGCTCTAGTTGACTCCATTCTTGATTCAAAACTGAGTAGAAATGCACTAACATCTCCCAGACTCCAAGGATCTGACCTAGAAGTTACAACACATACTGCAGGATCATAATCCTGCCCAAATCCTCCCAGAATGTGGACTACTTGCTCAGCTTCTGAGATTCTGCAGCCTACTGAACCAAGCAAATCGAAATATGTTCTCATTTTGCCTAGATAATCAGTCATAGACATTCCATCTTTCTTCAAATTTTACATTTGCTGGCGATATTGCATCACCTTAGTTGTGGATCGACTTGCAAAGTTAGTCTCCAGTGCACACCATATGTCTCTGGCAGATCTGGGCCCTACTACCAAGGTTAGAGCATTTTCTGACAATGAAGACAAGAACCATCCAGCCACTCTCCTATCTTGTCTCTGCCAACTTATGTAGGCTGGATTTGAAACCATAGACTCTCCATCTTGATCTGAAATCATTTGTGGAGGGGGATCAGTGTCCCCTGTGATAAATCCTTCAAGGCCATAGCCATACACCGCTACATCAACTTGTTGCTGCCACATGAGGAAATTTCCATCAGTTAGTTTCACTAAGATTGGAGGCAATTGAGAGAAGATTGGTGGCAGTGTTGCCACTGGAATAGTTCCATTGGCTTCAACCATTTTTTAGGAGTGAAAGGCAAGATGAAAAGCAAGAGTAAGAGAGCCAGGATCAAAGAGATCCTGCTCTGATACCATGCAAAGAAGCTGCGGAAGCTATGAAGAAGAAAAGCATGCTAGTGATATGTTTGGAGAGAGCTCTCAATGCTGCATTTTTCATTGCTTCAAAATGTAACTAGATACAATACGTATATTTTTCATTCGAATGATCTATAATATTGCATTAATCTACTTTTTATGCTAGACTAAAACATGCTTTATATTCTTAATCAAAACAAACTCTGCAAGGTCTCTCTCTTCTTCATTCCATTGAGCAACACGTCTCTCCAAGTACAATGATGGTCCTCCACCTTAGCTGGCACCTTTTGCTCGCTCACAGCTGCAGCTCGTGTGAGCTCCTTGATTGGCTCTTCTCGTGCACCAGCCTTTGTCCTCTCTTTTGTCTTATCTATCACCTTGGCTCGTGTGGAGTTGGTGGCTTGTTTATCACGTGCATTACACTTTGCTCCCATACACTGATCACCATGGTCAACAACCTCAGCACTGCAGTGGCTTGATGAACTTTGTCATCACAATAATTGTCTCTCTTTTCCATTTCAGTCCGTCCCACAATAATTGTCACACTTCATTTTTATCATAAATAGTAAGTAGATCTCACATTCTACTAACTCAATTCATTCACATTTTATTATAAAACCAATATAAAAAATAGGTTCCACATTCCACTAACTAAATTCACTCACATTTTATTATAAAACTAATATAAAAATGGGTCTCACATTCCACAAACTTTTCTTTAAATTTCTTAAAATCCGTGTTCACAATAAGAGTGACAATTATTGTGGGATAGAAAGTACTTTATTATCTCTTAATTCATCCTCACTTAGCATAATTTTTTTTTTAATCACGTGTTGAAAAGAAACACATTGTAATAATAGACTAGGTACTCCGGTATAATCCAACATTTGATTATTTCTTTCAAAAAGTGTGCAACTACTCTCAGTGTAAAAAAATGTTCAAACTTCCATTTTCCAAAAAAAATGTGTAAAATATGACTAGAACATGGGCATTGCACCAAATATCGATCGAAACGTGGCGAGTGAAATTGTGCTCGAAATGTGGACATCTTCTTCTGACCCCAAAACCATGGAACAAGTCTGGAAAGACATAACCCTCGCCCCCTCCCATCTCCACCTCACCACCGCCGCCGCCGGAAAGAAGAGGTTACAGGGTTTCGACATCACTTCCGCCGACGACCGCCACCATAAGCGCATGATCAAGAACCGCGAGTCTGCTGCTCGCTCCAGAGCTAGAAAGCAGGAAAGTGGAAACCCTCTCTCTCTTTATAGAATTTTGTACTCCTACTACTATTTTAAAAAAATTTAATCTTTGTGAAATTTAAAAGTAATCTTGCAAGAAATTATGTGCAGGCTTATACTACTGAGTTAGAGTTGGAAGTAGCTCATTTGCTTCAAGAGAATGCCATGCTCAGAAAGCAGCAACTACAGGTGTGTGTGTGTGTGTGTGTGTGTGTGTGTGTGTGTGTGTGAATTTCTATTATGAAAGCAAATCAACAGCAGAAGTTCAATTTTCTTCTCAAAATGGAAATACTTGCCTCTAAATCCCACTGGCTACTGCCTCTTTTGGTACTTACATGTTACATTTTGTATGCCATTTTTAACTGCTCTTCTATTGAGGGAAAGGCTAATGATTTAATTCAACCATTTCTTTCTTGTCAGTTTTATAGAGAAGAAGCAGCTGCTGTCCACAAAAGGAAGCCTCTCCATAGAGCTTCCACTGCTCCATTTTGATTAAATCACTTCAATTATAGTATGTTGTATTTTTATGTCTAGATGTTAGAATGGATTTTCTTTGGAGGGTCATTTTTCTCTTTTGTTGGAATCCATAACCAAGATATGAATATATCTTACTTTTTCAATGCTACCTGCAACTGTTGCTGCCTTTTTTTGCTGGAAAGGAGAGTGGTTTATTGATTGCAGCAGAGGCTTGTATTCTCAATCCACTTCTCTTCATCATTTTTAACCACTATTTTTATTAATTTGATTAGTCCATTAATTGTAATCTTTACCCCTTTCATATCACTAATTTCCACATTTTTAATTTCTTCCAGACTTCTTTCACTAAAATAATTCCTCATTTTCACTCCAACTTATTTATTTTATTAAAATTAAATTAATTATATGAACAAATTATAATGAAAATAAGGAAGTATTCTAGTAAAGAAGTCTGGAATAAAGAAAATAAATTATAGTACTGTATGATTGATATGATACTGTCAGAGTGAAACACTATAAAAGAAAATAAATGTAACTAACAAGTAAATCAGATAAATAGAGAAAGGAGGAAAAAAAAGAAACAAAAGTCAACATTAGCAGGAAGGGTATCCACAGTAAGAATAGCCCAGTCACAAACTCCTCCTACCACATCATCAGGACAAGCAAATAACCCAGCAATAATCTAGCCACATCACTCAAAATTATATAAAACAAATAATTGACAATCACACAAAATACGAAATTAAATTTACGACACAGATACGGGAAAATTCAATAATATTATTTAAATTAAAAAAAAGTACATTAATAAAACACACTTCATTAAAATTAAAATAACATTACAACATCCTCATTAATGAGTTTGTCCCACATCGAAAGTGGTACTTAAAACATTCAAAGATGTCTCTATAAAAGAGAAACAACCAAGAATGATTTTGTCCCAGATCGAAAGTGGTACATAAAACATTCAAGGATGTCTCTATAAAAGAGAAACAACCAAGAATGAGTTTGTCCCACATCGAAAGTGGAACATAAAACATTGAAGGGTGTCTCTATAAAAGAGAAACAACCAAGAATGAGTTTGTCCCACATCGAAAGTGGAACATAAAACATTCGAGGATGTCTCTATAAAAGAGAAACAACCAATAATGAGTTTCATAAAAAAAAGCATTAAATAAAAAAAATTAAATTTTCTGTTCGCAGACCGGGAACCTGCAATAGCGGCCAGCCGATCGGCGAGCGCTCGGGAATCGGCGTGCGCTCGCCGTTTTTCTCGCCGATTTGGCGCTCGCCGGCTGCACTAGTTCGGCGAGCGGACCGACGAGCGCCAAAAATCGGCGAGCCGGTGCACTCGCCGCTATTGGAGATGCTCTAACACTTTGATTACTATCTCCTTTATTACACTAAAAACAGATTGTAAATTGACATTCAATTATGGTATAGCTGATGGTTAATATTAGTATAAAATTTGTATCCATAAAGATTAATATGTAGTCTTAAAGTGCTGCAATTAAATTTCAAATACCATCCAGATGACAAGTTAGTTTATTTTTTATAGCTAGACAAACTTAATTAAAAATAATTAAAATTGGCACAAAATTAATTAAAAATAATTAAAGTTGGCATGTCACATGGCAATTGTACTGCACATCTACACGCATGTTTAATCATTTATAAGAGCATCCACAATGGCAGCGAGCGGACTGGCTAGCCGATCCCTGGCGCTCGCCGGTCCGCTCGCCGAACCATTGCAGCAGGCGAGCGCCAAATCGGCGAGAAAAACGGCGAGCGCACACAGATTCCCGAGCGCTGGCCGATGCGCTCACGGATCGACTGGCCGCCATTGCAGGCTCCCGATCGGCCAGCGAATTTTTTTTATTTAATTTTCGAAACACTATATATATGCGATTTGCACGTCATTTTCATTTTGCACCACTTGTTTTAACGAGTATTCTCTCTATCTTAATTTCTGTACAAGAGCAACAACGCGAAATAGAGCACAACAACGAGCCTACTCCAGGGACGAGCAGGTCTCAAACTCCCACGGTACCCGTGGGAGGTGGATGAGATCCGATGGTCGGGTACTACAACATGTACCCTTGGCAGCAGATGATGCCCGGGATGGCATCCGAGGGTGGTATGTCGGGATGGCAGGGGGGGCCGGCGATGCCGGGCGGGCAGGGGTACCGGGGATGCAGATGATGCCGGGGTGGGCACCCGGGATGCAGATGATGCCGGGGTACCCGGGGATGCAGGGGACGCCGGGGGGGGGGGGGACAACGTCTATCGCCTCAGTTTTGATTTTGTGACTGCTTCTTCGCACACATCGACCCCATCGGAGACGCAGTTTACTGGGTGTGATACTTTCTCCTTAGAGGAGTTGGGGATAGATCTCGGGGATGCGGACACCCCCGTTCAAACGGAGGGAGTAGGGCGGGGTCGGGGCGCGCCAAAGAATAAGAAGGGGGAGGGCAAGAGGGTGGTCGGTGAGTCGTCGCAGCCGGCTGATGACGACAGCCCGACACGGAGGAAGTGGACGGACGTGGAGAACGTCGCGCTGTCCAAGGTGTGGGTGAGTGTTTGCGATGATCCCCTCGCCTCGAACAATCAGAGGATAGTCAACTTGTGGGCTAAAATAGCAGCAGCCTACAAGAGATTTATCCGGAGGGGAGGCCACGCAGCGGGGGGAGGAGTGCCGGAAGGGGTGGGACGAATCATGGCTGGGGTCTCCCGATTTTTGGGCTTGTACACCAACGCCCTCCGCATGCAGACTGATGTGTAATTTTCGAGCTTTTATATTAATGGATTAAAAACACACAAGTTTAATTAAATAGCTCTAATATTACAACCTATCTGCAAGAGTACAGAGTCAGCTGTAGTACTTCGAGTGTCGAACCACAGGGAGGCGTAGATTATTTAATTCCAAACAAACAAAGACAAAATTAAAAAGGACTTTGTTTTGAAGGTTTTGATATCTATAAGCTAATGATAAAATTAAGCTGCAAGTTAACTAAGGAAAGACTAATCAGATGGGAGAAGCATGTCACTCCAAGTTGCTCATTAGACTTGAATCATTCTACACCTATATCGAAAGCACATATTTGGGATTAATTAATCAACCTAATCGCGTGCACTGAACATGTTTGCGACGTATAATTCACAGTCAGCTGAACACTTGTTCCATGAATTAACTTTCAACGATATTAAATTCCTACGGAAGCGCGGGAATAAAATATCATCTACTATAAGAACTTACCTAATCCATTGTCAAATTATCCTCTGAACAATTCAAATTCAACAACACATCAATTGATTAGTCCATCCAAGTTCATGTTAAAGAGACGATAAACAAGGATTAAAAAATCTATAACGATAGAGGCCTATAAAGTGATAGAATCTAATATTAAACACATCAACGATGTCAAAACGTGAATTCAAAGGTGCAGATACGTTCATACAAGTCTAAATCACAACTTGGAGCAACATAAAGAGCTTAGCCTAAGCACATGGTAATAATAATAATTAAAACCGTAGGAAGCTTGCTCTTGTTGAGTGGAATGGAGATATGGAGATGGATCGTCGGATTTTTTTTCCTTCTCTTCGTCCTCCTCTCTTTCTCTCCTTTCTTCTCACTTTC
>NW_024598637.1:0-14850 GCF_004379255.2 Salvia splendens
GGTACCAATTAAATCGAAGAAACTAATTCATCCTCCTAATTAAAATCGGGGATTTTGAACTCACAAAAATAATAGGCTAGAGTTCGAATTTCATGTAGTACAAACTAGGGATAACTTGATTTGGATTTAACTTGGATGAATATCCCAAAACAATTAATTAAATCCAAGAAAGAATAAATTTCCAATAATTGGAGGGGCCGACAATAGCCACTTTATTTGGCTTGAACAAGATGCATGATCTTATTTAAATTGATTTTCCCCACATTAAAATATAAATAGCATTTCATTCCAATTTCCCCATGACGGTTTATTCCACATACTCAAACTCAGTCACGTAGCAACAACATAAATTTCATAAATGAAATTTCCAAATCGACATATTAAATAAAAGTCACAAAAATTTTGGGGTGTTACAAGTATGTTCTAAGTCTAAAAACCGTTGTCCAAATACACGAGCTGCAGTAATTCGTTTGGGGTTGCACATGCATAGCGCGTAGACATTTTTTAAAACATATATACATAATATACATATTATGTAGTGTAATGCGTAGTTTTAGTTTCTGTAATGCATTATTTGTGGTATGTAATGAACATTTATCCTGCTCCGTTTAATGTAGGTTGTGCCATGTTTCGATGTTTTACGCACGTTTCTTGTTTTCCCTAAAGGTTTAACAAGCCTAGGGGATAGGGTGTAGTATGTTCTAAGTCTAAAAAACGTTGTCCAAATACACGAGCTGCAGTAATTAGCCTCGGGTTGCACATGCATAGCGCGTAGGTATTTTTTAAAACAGATATACATAATCTACATATTATGTAGTGTAATGCGTAGTTTTAGTTTCTGTAATGCATTATTTGTGATATATAATGAACATTTATCCTGACCTGTTTAATTTAAATTGTGCCATGTTTCGATGTTTAGCGCACGGTTCTTGATTTCCCTAAGGGATTAACAAGCCTAGGGGCTAGGGTCTATTATGTACAACATCAACCACGTGATACCTAAAACATGATAAATAATGCATTCAAATAGTCAAAAAATGTACAGAATCACTGAAGTAATTAACATACAAATATTGCATTCATTCTTATACTCATGTACAACAGCAGTCTAATGATGCATAATACATGATAAATAATGCATAGAAATAGCTAAATAATGTTCAAACATTGCATTCACTCTTAGACTCATGTACAAGTTCCGTACGGCTTCCTTCTGCCGTAGAGTTAAACTCTTTATACAATTCAGAAACTCTGTAGGGGTTCGTCTACAATACAGATGGTCGACGTTCCTACCCCTTGGTTTCCTATCCTCCGTCTCTTTCGGAGACGTACTAGTCCCGGCCTCTGATAATCGCTCCCGGAATTTCTGGGCAATTCCTACTAGCAGTATATCATCGACCGCCTCGTTGATGTCCAATCGTAGCTGCTTTGATGCTGTACAACATACAATTAGTTACATAATGTACAGACTGAATAAAATAATGTGGACAGTTATACTGCATTCACTTATACACCCTTGTACAGAAGCATCAAAATAATACCTAAAAACTGATACATAATGCATTTTAATAATCAAATAATATTCAGAATAAATCAACAAATGCACCATGAATATTGCAATCACCCATTGTCACATGTCCAACTACAGTCACATAAAATATAAACCATGATAAATAATGTACAGATCCGGTCAAGTAATTAACATACAAATATTTCATTCACTCTTTGACACATGTACAACAACAGTCACATGATGCATAAAACAGCATAAATAATGCATTCAAATAGTCAAATAATGAACAAAATCACTCAAGTAATGAACATATAAAAATATTCCATTCAATCTTAGACTCATGTACAACAGCAGTTAAATGATGCATAAAACATGAAAAATAATGTATAGAAATAGCTACATAATGTACAGATCCAGGCTAGTTATGAACATAAAAATATTTCATTCACTCTTTAACCCATGTACAACAGCAAGCACTTGATGCATGAAACATGTATATAATGCATAGAAATAGTTAAATAATGTACAGATTCATTAAAACAATTCTTATATAAATATTGCATTCAAGTAATGACCACACAAACATTACATTCAAGTAATGACCACACAAACATTACATAATGTACAGATCCAGTCAAGTAAACACCAAGAACCATACTGTACACCACGCCATACAATAATGTACAAATAATCCAAAAAATATACAAGCAAATGCAAGTAATTGCTCACCTGCAGCCTGGGTTGGTTGACTTTTGATAGGCATGCCTCTCTTCGTCATTGCAGATCTGTGAGACGAACCACAAATCAAAATCGGATACGATTTTCACTACCAAATCGCTCAATAGACAATAGTAAACTAGTCATTAACTACAAACTTCAATATTGTACATAACCCTAACAAAATCAAAAACGATTCTAAGATTTACGAAAATTCTCGGCAAAAAAGAGTTTGAAAAACGTTATATTGTTTGGGAGAAAATATTGAATCGTCGATCCGGCGGTGAAAATCGTCGATTAACACTGTGTATTACGAAAAACTGAAGCATTTAAAGCCTACCTTGTTGTCAATTTGAACTTGATGGTCGCGGGCGAAGGGAGTGTGGTTTCGGCTGTGTTTCGTCGGCGGCTAGGGTTTGGAAAATGGGAGAATTGAGGGAGATGAAATTTTGATTCTGGGTTGAGGAGAGTGACGGTTGGAGTGAGAGGGGGAGTAAGTAGCTGGAAGGTCAATGAAAATCCCGCTGAAATCTCGCTCATTCCGTTTTAATTCATTGTTGTTTTACATTTATACCCATATAATGCACAGAATGAGCCTAATAATGCAACACGAGATCATTATTAAGCTCCCCATCCGGATCGTCCATCCCTCAAATCTAACGGTTCCAATTAAGAAGGAACTTAAATCTAAGGGAAGAAAAAGAGATTAACACTACCCCTCTCTCTATATATATATATGTATATATGCCATCTCCATCGGTTCCACCCCCACATACCACACAAATACATTCAGCAAGACAACAAGTTGGGGAGTGAGAGGGATCGTACCAGGAGTAAAGAGCAGCCTCACTTATCAATCAAGAGGTAAATCATCAAAATCATAGTAGCATCATTTAGAAAGCAACATAGATAGCATAAAGGCATAGAATCATGAATGCTCAAGATTTTAGTTTTAGAAAATATCAGTACCATCAATTAGAACCCAACAGTAGGGACCAAGTAGTAATCAAAGACATCAACACAGTAGGCCTTGTACACAAGTTAAGACATCAAAGCTCTCACAAATAAGCTTTTGCCCCAAAGAACTTAAAGTTTGCAAATTATCGAACTACGAAGGAAGAATGGATGAGAACTTAGCTTCTAGACGAAGGACCAGGCGGCCGCTGACGGCCAGGGGCTGCGGCGGGACCCCTTGTGGGAGCCAGAATAGCGGCGAGACGTTGCGACGGCGCTGAACTACCAAGGGGAGGCGGCGGCGATGACAGCTCTGGGTTTAAACGACGGGGCGACGCCCCTTCTCTACTTCGATAGCGTCGAGACAGCAGCGGCGTCGACCCTGGAACCGGCGGCGCTCCGGCGATCCTGATACGGCGGGTTCCGACAGCGAGCGAGCGCCGAACGGCGACGGAGTGTCGAGAACAGCCACACGGAAACCGCAGGGAAGCAGCGGCTGCTCCACCAGACACCGCACAGCTCCGTTACACCAATCAATGACGGCATGTGAGTAACGGTGGGACTGAGGTGGGAGAATGGGGTGATGAGACACGACTCACTCATTTGCGATTAGGGATTTGATTCCTCTGTCCTCAGTTGAGAATTTTGAGTGGGAACGAGAGAAGAGGCGCCGTCGTTCTTCCTCGAGAAATCCCTAATTGGAGGATTTGGGGTGGAATTTTTGAGAATAGCCGAAGGGGCTGGAGGAAGGGAATATTTTCCTTTTATTTGGGCCATGGGAAAGAATATTTGGGCCACAGAATTTTGGGCTTTTAATTGAATCTTTGGGCAAGATTTTATGGACTCATGATTAAGTTAGTTAATTAATGTTTGGGCCACTTTGATTTTAGTAGCTGGGCCGGAGGGATTTAAAAGTGTCGGCTGGAGTATTTAATTAGTTGGGCCAGACAAAAAAGAAAAGAAGAGATATAGAGATTTGGGCCATCGCAGTAAATCTGGGCCCTGTTTCTAATATGCTGGACCATTTTAATTAATTTGATGGGCCATCGCCCTAAATAAATTCAGGAATTTAGAAGAGAAATTTCCCTAAGCCACGGAAGAAAAGAAATTTATTAAGTCGTGTTGAAATAGTATTCAGTAAATGATTAGACGAGAATTTTATTAGCCTAGTAGGTATTTCAAAATACTTAAGGAAAATCATCCGGGAATAAATTATACCCGAGCAGTTCGGCAAGACTCCGAATAAATTAAATCGTTGATTTAATTAAAGATTTAAGACTTCTAAATTTAGAAGGCAGGAAGTAAAATAATAAGCACACGCTTAGGCATGCATACATGCAAGATAAATAATTACTTAAAGCCTAATTTAAGTATATTATTTGTTATAAAGGAGCGTCGTCGCACGACGAGTAATCTCAAGTCAGGGAGCGCCCGTTTGAAAGAGATTGAACAAACGAGGTGGGCTTCTTTTCTTTAAAAATATGTTTTTATGTGAAAGCATGAATATTTGAGATGAGTTGTCATGCCCAATTTTGATTTTATGATTGCCTATCTGTTTGGCTATGCCAAACCAGTTAAATCGAATTCGGGTCTCAGTGATCAATCTGAATCTCCATAGTATCCACTCACATGTGTTCATAGGTAGAAGGCGTACACTTGGCCAGCCGGATCAGTTTGACAATCCAACTTGAGCAAGCCACAACGGTAAAGAAAAGATGAGAACGACGGAGAGCGAAAGCGTGGAGGTCTTTCAATCAGCATCGTTTAACTCCAGTGTTCCCTCACTACGAGGGTCCTGGTTTTGGCGTCGCCAGTCGGTGGCGGAGAAGGTATGATTCCAATTTGTGCCAGGAGCAGAGTAGGATTCACATCGGGTTTCTGCGACAGGATCAACCTCTCCAAATTTTCCACGAAAAGTGTGACGGTGGATTGCCGGCCACTTCCGGTGACTTGGGGTGATGTATTTGTGGGAACCGCTTCCGACCCTTCAACTTCCTGGTGAGTAGGTCTCGAACTACATGTGGATTTGGATTTGGGTGCGGAGGCACTTCCTGAAGCGTTGTGTGACTTTCCTTCCATTTTTTTCGATGGATTGTGGTGGAGTTAGAAGCTAGGGTTTGCTTTTGCCGGAATCTGCAGAGAAAAGTCGTGGTGAGAATTTTGGGTCGTAGTTAAGGGAGTGGAGTATGGAAGGTTCAATTAATACTATTCTATTCGCGATCCTTTGGTTTTCCTCCAAAAACTCAACTTTTTCCCCCCTTTTTCCCTACACGTGCCGGTCACCTCCTTTTTTAAGTAAGAATGGAAATCTTGCAAAGAACCAGGTTGTGTAGCTAGATCCACTCAATCTGAATTCCCGATAATATTTTTCTAATTTTAGAAACATTTTACTTTGTTTTGATTTTTTTTCATTTTAAAATTGAAGAACACACTATTTACAGGTATTTACAAGTCTGTAAGTATTCTAGAGATTCACTTGATCGATTCATGATTCGACATGCTTCGTTCAGCTAATCAAGTGGATCACCTAGAACATTTACTAACTGTTCAACTTAGGCGAAGACACTGGGTGTGTGCGGTGAAATTTCTTCCACTATGCGCACCTCCGAGTTTTCCCTAAAAGGTTTCACACGGTGACCATTAACTAGAAAAGAAGCAGAGTTTGGGTCACTTTCCTGAAGTTCCACTGCTCCATTCGCTCGTAGGGCGACGATGGTGTAGGGTCCCGTCCACTTTGATTTCAACTTCCCAGGCATCAATTTAAGTCTTGACTGGAACAACAACACCCTCTGTCCAACTTGCAGCTCCTTCACCCGCAGGTTCTTGTCATGTCACATCTTAAATTTTTCCTTATACCACATGGTTGCAACGTATGATTCCAGTCTGAGTTCTTCCTACTCTTGCAGTTGGAGCTTCCTTTCCCCAGCACAAACTTGAGGTTGCATGTTCACTTCTTTGACTGTCCAGTAAGCCTTATGTTCGATACCCACAGGAAGATGGCATATCTTTCTGAAAACCAATCTGTATGGTGACATGCCGATCAGAGTTTTGTAAGCGGTGCGATAAACCTACAAGGCATCGTCGAGCCTCTTGCTCCAGTCCTTCCTCGAAGGGCTCACTGTTTTCTCTATAATACTCTTGATTTCTCTGTTTGAAATCTCTTCTTGACCATTGCTTTGCGGATGATATGGGGTGGACAAACGGTGGTTAACCCCGTACTTCTTCATGAGCTTCAATTGTGCGATTGCAAAAATGAGTACCTTGGTCTGAGATTATGGCTCTGGGGATTCCATACCTGCTAAAAATGGTTGATTTCAAAAACTTTGCGACCTCTTTAGCCTCGCAGGTTACAGTTGCCTTAGCCCTCCACCCACTTGGATACATAATCTACTGCGACCAGAATATAAGAATTCTCATAGGAGGAAGGGAAATGGGCCCATAAAATCCATCCCCCATACATCAAAGATCTTACAAACCACAATTGGTGTTTGTGGCATTTTGTCTTTAGCAGAGATTTCCCCTGTCAATTGACAGCGACTACACTTCCTACAGAATTCATAAGCATCCTTATGCACATTCGACCAATAAAAACTATTGTCTAGAACCTTCTTGGCTATTTTCTTTGGGCCGAAATGACCTCCACATCTGAGATAGTGACAATGAACCAATATGCATTCCTGGTCCCACTCAGAGATGAACCTCCTAATGACTTGATCCACTCTCATTTTCCACAAATAAGGGTCATGCCAAAAGTAGTATTTGGCCTCGCTCTTGATCTTCAGCCTCTGAGCTCTAGTCACCTCTGGTGTAGAGGGCAATTCTCCAGTTACCAAATAATTCGCCAAATCATCGAACCACGGCTCAACTTGCCTCTTGCTTACTTCATTCAGGAATGCCTCTGGATCAGTTGAATCGAGCACATCCTTCAGACTGATCAAGACAGTCGATCCCTTAGCACAGTACAAATGTTCTTCCAGTAAAGCGTCGGGAACAGCTTCTTTATCTTCCCCTTGATTTATTCTACTCAGATTATCGGCAACTTTATTCTCTGTTCTTGCTTTATCTTTCGCCTCCCAATTGAATTCTTGTAGTAATAGTACCCAACGGATCAGTCTGGGCCTGGACTCTTTTTTCGCCAACAAGTACTTTATTGCTGCATGATCAATATACAACAAGTAGATAAGGGCGAATTTTTTCAAAGGAGTACACAATGGCCAGCATTTCCTTCTCTGTTGTATCGTAGTTCTTCTGGGCTTGGTTCAAAGTCTTTGAAGCATAGAAAATGATGTAACTCTTTCCATCGATTCTCTGACCAAAACTGCTCCCACTGCGAAATCACTAGCACCACACATCACCTCAAAAAAGCTCTAATGATTGGGGCTTAAACAAGTCGACCTTTCGGTAGTTGGAACGCTTTTTGGCATGCTTCGTCAAGTACGAACTCCATATCATTTTTGAGGAGATAGGTTAACGGCTGAGCAATTTTTGTAAAGTCTCTGATAAACCTTTTACAAAACCCAACATGTCACAGAAATGCCCGTATCTCTTTTTGATTTGTGGGAAACGACAATTTGTTAATCACCTCCACCTTAGCTTTGTCGACTTGTATACCCTTCTCTGAGACAACATGGCCCAAGCCAATCCCTTCGGGGTCCATAAAGTGGCATTTCTCGAAATTTAATGCCAAATTCTTCTCCTGATACCTCTGCAATACCAAGTCCAGATTTCCAAGGCAAGATTCGAAAGAATTTCCGTAGATGGTGAAGTCGTCCATGAAAATTTCGATGCATTGTTCTAACAAATCAGAGAAGATACTCATCATACACCTTTGAAAAGTTCCTGGTGCATTGCATAATGCAAACGTCATTCTTCTGTAAGCGTATGTTCCATAGAAACAGGTGAAAGTTGTGTTCTCCTGATCTCCAGGATCCACATATATCTGGAAGCACCCACTGTAGCCATAGGAAGCAAAAGTACTGCTTCCCTGCTAGTCTCTCAAGCATCTGGTCAATGAAATGTAATGGAAAATGATCCTTCCGAGTAGCTTTGTTCAATTTCCGATAATCAATGCCCAAGTATCAAAGGTACCTTCTTGTCCTTCTGTATGTCTAAAACAATGAAATCAGCAGAAAAAATGAATTCACCTACTCTTACCAAAACGTCTTCCACGATCCCCCTTGGTGTTACTGTGCTTCTGTCCGCCATTTTCAAAGTAATTGATGTGGGGGGGATATTGTCAATGTCTAGCTTCCTGTAGAAAGATGAAGGCATTAAATTAATACTTGCTCCGAGATCACACAAAGCTTTACCTTCTTTCCAAAACACAAGATAAAGTGAAACTCCCTGGATCTTTGTGTTTGGTGGGCAATCCCTGTTGAATTATAGCACTGCAGTTCTCGGTTAAACCAACCGTCTCATACTTCCCCCATTTCCTCTTCTTAGCGACCACATCTTTCAAAAATTTGGCATTGTTGGCCATTTGTTGTAACGCCTCCACTAGTGGTATGTTGATGTGGACCTTGCTCATAACCTTCAGGAATTTAGCGAACTGGGCGTCTAGCTTTTTGCTCGTCAATCGCTATGGATAAGGAACGGCGACAATGTTGGAAAACTGTGGTTCTGGGGACTGATTCGTCTACAGCGGACCGTTATGAGGTGTTGTAGAGGTCGTTGGTGTTGGTTCTGCATCTTAGTCGGGTCCAGGCTTGACAGGCTGAGAAGCTCCCAGTGGACCGCTGTGGAACTGTGCAGCTGGCCGCTGGGTTTGATCGGTAGCTGACATGGGATCAGTCTGTTCCCTACCTTTTAAGAATTGCAGAAAGATGACTGAATGACATTTTGACGATTTAGTTTGCACTGCTAAACAAAAGATTTACTATTTGTCATAAATTTATGTAAGAAATTTGAGTAGATTAACAAAAAAACTTTTCAAAATCTTACAACTGTAAAATTAAAATTTTGTACCCTCCATAAGAGGTCAATACGCATTAAAATTTTAGCATTTTACTAGTCACAACACCGACGAATAGTCCAGAGACCACATAATGGCATGGCCGCCTAATGTTTCCTAAGCAAGACCACCAGATTTAGCATTACTGAATCTCATTTCTACAACACACTCTCATAACAATGTTCATGTGCTGCTAATAAAATCAAGCTATCTCATAAATTCTGTGTGAACTCCTGAATATCGCAGTTTCTTGGGATTATTGTCCCCACATAATGGGTGGCGATAATATTAGAAACCACATTCTTATTCATAATATTTATGTTTGAGAAGTTCGCCCTCATGAACTTACTATTTCCTAGGATTACTATCCCCACATAATGGGTGACGATAATATTAGAAATTAGCTTCACAAATTACAAACCAATCGATGGAGACCATATGCAAACATTAAGTTCATAATTATAGCTTAGATATTTTGGTTATGGTTTTTCTTTAATTATCTTTAATTCTTTTATTATCTTTTAGTATCTTACTTTAGGAAATTAATTATTCTAGAATTTGATTCTTATTCATGTCTACTATAAGATATTTCTAAAATAAACGAATTATTTAAATCTTAATTAGACATGAAAAATTAATTCAAATTATTTACATGTTCAAGATTAGGAAGAGAAATTATATTATTTAATGTATTCCTACATATCTATCCTTATTAGGATTCTAGATATATATTAATTAGGAAACTATTAAATTAGTCTTGTCCATATCATCTAGGAATCAAAATAATATTATGTATTACCATAGATATAGTCAATATTTTAAATATTCCTAAATTCTAGGGAAATCTTCCCAAAATATTTTATTTCCATTAAATAATAATACTTTAATGATATCCTTTAATTAAGGAATTAAATAATAATTAAAATAATCCAT
Organism: Salvia splendens; assembly: GCF_004379255.2. Lineage (NCBI taxonomy): Eukaryota > Viridiplantae > Streptophyta > Magnoliopsida > Lamiales > Lamiaceae > Salvia > Salvia splendens. The sequence continues at coordinate 10,068 of NW_024598637.1, forward strand.
CATAGATATCTCATCGTACGAGGTTTGCACGAACGATGATCGATGAAAATCCGGCGAACTCGTCGTCGGAACATGATGCGCACGGCGTCTCGGCCAGCAGCGCACAGGAGGTGCGCTAGCTCTCGGCCAGTGGCTCGTCGGGTGGCGCATGTGTCTCTGCCAGCAGCGTGCTCGATGGAGCAAATGCTCTCGGCCAGCACAACACTGGGGGTCTCGGTGCATCTCGGCCAGCGACACCACTCACTGTGCTACTGCTCTCGGCCAGACACCTTCCACCGCTCCCACTGCTCCAGCCAACGTCGCGCTCATGGGCGTCGCTCTCGGCCATTGCGGGTGCAGTGACCGGTACTCCTTCCGCCTGGGTTAGGGTTTTGTATACTAGAAATCACCTTTCGAGTGATTGGATACTGTAAAACTCGAATTGTTATTTTCCAATAAATGCAATAGATTATTTTTTGTCATAATGTAGTTATGTTTTAATTTAATGGTTGTTTATTGCATATTTAAATGTATAAGCAAACGTAACAAAGTCTAAGTCTTTGTTTTAGTAGACCGGTTGTGGGCGTCGTCCAATTTAAGGTAACACGGTCAGTTCTAAACAAAGAAAAATAAGAATTTCACAACCTAGATAGGCCTAGACTACCTATCGCGAAAGGTAGCAATGTCAGTTCGATTATTTCTAAGCCTTATTGAAATAAGATGACGTTGGTGTGGTATAGCACTGAATGGATCTAACAGCAAGACGAGTCTTTATGCTATCTACTGAAAGACGAGGTCTTGATAATTAATTTCTTAATCAATGTAAGTTAGCATTGAGCAAACGATATTGAGTATCTACTACTTTGACTTACCAAAGGTGCCGGTTTTTCGTCACCCAACGATCCAGGTATATTGAGTAGTGGCGATCATTATCTAGCGATGCTAGGATTGCTATTGCGTTGAATCGTGTGCGAGGAGAGTCTCGTTTGATAACATCCACAAGAGGAGCTCGAAACAGGTTTTATTATTCGGAACCTAGCTAGTTGGAGTTTAATTACTCTATGAATAATAAATAAGAGTTTCTTGCTAAGTCCACTCTTGGAGATTAAAATATGTTAATTAATTAAGTCCATAGCAGACAATAATTAATTAATGGATGTTTCTATCTTAAGCGCGGAAAATAAATTAAATGCAATTAAAGGAAACCCGGAATACTTGTAATTTCGGATTTGGAATGCAGTGCAATATTACTTGTTTAGTGGCTGCTTGTAATATTCCAATATAAGCTTATATTTAATTGTGAGTTCAATTTAATTAGTAAAAAGCTAATTGGGTGAGGCATGTTCCAAATTCTTCCTTAGATCTCTGACTGGGCCCAATATGTGACTTAATATAAAAGGAGAATAAAGGAGACAGAAAACACAATTATTATGGTTGAGAATTTTCGTCCCCCTCAGAGAAAGAGAGAGTTCGAAATTTTGCCTCCTCCGTGAGCTGAGTTCTGTCTTCGTTATTCAAGTCCTAGTACGTTGGTGAGATTTGACCACACAAATATCAGCGTATAGTCCGGGACACCAGTCAGAAGGTCTGAGGTCGAATACTGAAGATCTTCACGTGGAGAAGACGCAAGCCATCATCGATTCTTGATTGAATCAACAAGGTAAATTGGCTAATTCCGTAGTAAGCATGTTTTAGGGATTTTATATGCTAAAGCTTGTTTTAATTCAAGTTATGAGCATGATACATGAGATAATTACGCGAATAGAATTTGTCTAAATAATCTGCTAAATAGATCAAATTTATGTGATCGTTCAATTACTACACGCTTCCGCTGCCAACCCCTTCAATTGGTATCAGAGCAAGTCTTTGACTCTGATTATATGGATTTAAATTTCGCGAAATTCATGTATGCATGTCCAATTTGATTGTGAAGCATGTTTTTGGTGTTTAGTTTAACTTATTATGCATGATGAACTCAAGAACTATCGAATCAAAGAACTTGAATTTCTCGATCGTACGAGACGTGCAATCCGTCGGCGCTCGCGCCGAGACGGATCGCACCACACGTGATCGAGGTAGGGATGTAGAGACAGTGGGAGCCAGGGAGCCACGATCACGTGGCGACGCGCGGACGAGCGACGGCTCATGCGCGTCGCCGGCTGAGATCGCACGCCCCAGACGCACCCGCGTCAAGACCGACATGGATGCTGGAGTGGTGCGGTGGTTCGACCGAGAACCGGCCGAGACACCGAGACGCGAGGGAACTCCAACCCTAGGCGGGTCCGAGACGGAGTCCCGAGCCACTGGCCGAGACGGACGCGCCGAGTCGCACGCCGTGTGCCGCTGGGATGGGAGCATCGTCGCTCGGATAGGCCGAGACGGGCGACAACAACTGGCCGAGAGCAGCGCCACCGTCGTGCGCGCTGCTGGCCGAGGACCGCGTCACCCGACGTGCCGAGACGGCCGAGAAGCGTCGGCAACGGGCGCTCACAGCTGGCCGAGACGTGGCGACACCCGATGGCTCGACGGGCCGAGACGCTGGCGTGCCACCTGCGAGCCGGTGGCCGAGAGGCTGCGTGCGTCGTGATTCGACGACGAACTCGTCGAATCTTCGTCGTTCATCGTTCATCGTTCGTGCGAACCTCGTATGATGAGATAACGATGAAGGATTATTTTAATGATTATTTAATTATTTTATTAAAAGATATCATTAAAATATTATTATTTAATGGAAATAAAATCTTTTTGGAAGATTTGTCTAGATTTTAGGAATATTTTTATTATTTTCTATATCTATGGAAATAAATAATATTATTTTATTCCTAGATGATATAGATGAGAATAACTTAATAGTTTCCTAATATTTATCTAGACTTAAGGATTTTTATTATTTTCTATATATATGGAAATATAATATTATTTTGATTCCTAGATGATATAGATGAGAATAATTTATAGTTTCCTAATATTAATATATCTAAGCTCCTAAAAAGGATAGATATGTATGAATACATTAAATAATGAAATATCTCTTCCTAATCTTGAACAAGGAAATAATTTGAATTTATTTTTCATGTCTTATTAAGGATTAAATAATTTGTTTATTTTAGATTACCCTATAGTAGACATGAATAAGAATTAAATTCTAGAATAACAGTTTCCTAAAGGAAGATAACAACATTAAACTAAAGATTTAATTATCCAGCAAATTAAATACCAACATAATTTAATTAAGGCTTAAACTGCCTCAAGGCTAAGGATAATTAAAGAAAAACCTTAACCCAAATATCTAAGCTATAATTACGAACTCAACGTTTGTATATGGTCTCCACCAATTGGTCTGCAATTTATGAAGCCTTTTTCTAATATTATCGCCACCTGCACTGTGGGGACAATAATCCTAAGAAATAACAAGTTCATATGGCGGACTTCTCAAATATAAATGGTATGAACTAGAATGTGGTTTCCAATATTATCGCCACCTGCTCTGTGGGGACAATAATCCTAAGAAACTACGAGATTCAAAAGTTCACACAGGATTTATGAGATAGCTTGGTTTGTTAGCAGCACATAAGCATTGTTATGGGAGTGTGTTGTAGAAATGAGATTTTGTAATGCTAAATTCGGTGGTCTTGCTTAGGAAACATTAGGCGGCCATGCCACTCTGTGGTCTCTGGACTATTCGTCGGTGTTGTGACCAGTAATATTGTAAGATTTTAATGCGTATTGACTTCCTCTGGAGGGTACAAAATTTTAACTTTACAATTGTAAGATTTTAAAAAGTTTTATGGTTAATCTAATCAAATTTCTTACATAAGTTTATGACAAATAGTAAAATACTATGTTTTGCAGTGCAATTCAAATCGTCACAATGTCTCTTTCTGCAATTCTCAAAGAAAACAAACTCGAGGGCCAAAATTACATAGAATGGAAACAAAATTTGGAAATCGTTCTTACAGCTGAAGAGTACAACTTTGTGCTCACAACCCCGCGACCTCCAGCACCGGCGGCTAACGCTGCGGTAGGACTCAGAGATGCACATAGAAAGTGGCATAAGGAGAATGAGATGGCTAAGTGCTACATGTTGGCATCTATGTCTTCAGTACTCAAGCATCAGCATTCTGCCATGGAAACTGCCACTAAAATTATGCAGAATCTCAAGATTTTTTTTGGTATTCACAATCGAACGCCTAAGTCTCAAGCCTTTCGAAGTATCATGTCGAAGACAATGAAGGAGGGCTCGTCTGTGAGGGACCATGTCCTCGAGATGATGGGTCACCTCAACTAGATTGAGGTGTTGGGTGGGACGATCGGTCCCGAGTCCCAGGTAACAATCATCCTTCAAAATCTTCCCCTAGCTTCCAGCAGTTCAAGCTCAACTTTGAGATGAACAAAAGGAATTACACCTTGACAGAACTATTGACTGAACTTCAGTCAATAGAGGACCTTATGGTCCAGGCTAAGGCTGCCATGATGACTTCGGCACCTCGTCCTCTGGCTTCAAGCCTAGCAAAGGAAAAATGAAGGCACCGAACTGAGAATCGGGCAAAGTGGCTAAGGGAAAGAAGAAGAAAAGGGCAAACAAGTAGCCCTCGGGGAAGTGTTTCAAGTGCGGAGAAAAGGGGCATTGGAAGCCAGACTGTCCTAAAAGGGGCAAGGCTACAGGTATGCACCAAGCTTTAGTAGTTGAGTCATGTTTGACTTTGACATCTACTTGCACTTGGGTTATTTGACACAGGAGCCACTGATCATATTTGTTTTGATCCTGACTTAATGCAGGTGACAAGACGGCTACATGATCGTG
>NW_024598638.1:0-17054 GCF_004379255.2 Salvia splendens
ATATTTGATGTAATAAAGGAATATTGTATTAATTTGGTAATGAAATGAATATTTGATAATGAAATGAATATTGTAATAGCAGCAAATTTAGAAAGAGAACTATACATTTAATAATTATAGTACAAAATGCACAGCTATATCCCCTTTACAAGCTGCTGATTAATAATTTCCAGTTGTAATGTAGTGTGGCTAGTTAAAATAATAAACGAATTGATATATGGACATGCTTTCAGAAAATTGTATAAACACCTGCCGCATTAACAACAAACTGTGAAAAAAAGGTTCCGGCCGTATGTGAGAAATCTCGGTAGAAAAAAGCATGGCAGACGCGGGAGGGGGCAGTGGAGTCAGTCGACCTCCTTTGCACTCTTAATCACCTGTCCCCCAACAAGAAGAGACCATCCATCAGGTCAAGTCTGATATTTGCACTTCTGGCTCATACATATATGGTACTGTATTTATTATCAAGAATCATGAGAGCTGTGGACCATCAAAGATATATGCTTAGCACTGTCCGCGCGCAAACTCTCTCCTCTAATCTGGAACCAAAAATCATATTCAACAAACCCATAAACTCTATGGAAACTGTGTACAATGTGATGGATCAGTAGTGTGGTTTCTGTAATACAGTACCTCATAGGTGGAATCAGAAGAAAACCACCGTAATAGCACTCCAAGATGTACTACGGCAGGTATTAGCTTAAACAGTAATGGTGTAGTCACCTGTGCATAATATTTGTAAGATGAAGAAAGCAATTGCGGACATAATTGGAAAAACTAATAAACAATGTATCTAGAAGAGTAAGTGCAAAATACACCCATGAAAACCATGCCTCTACTTGCTTGACTAGAGGATCAACAAATTGGATATTGCATTTTCCAGAGACTTCTAAATTAATACAAGTTCTTGGACTACTTTTATCCATTTCATATGAATAAATATTGTTATGCCATGATCTAAGTCAATGCAACCATATGTAAGCTATGTTAAGCAGATATGCCATATGCTTGAAAAATTATGTGAAGTGTTCCATGACATATCAAAGGCAATGGAAAACATGAATCTTAATGAGCAGTAGAGACCCTAACAGATCACATTTGTCTATGAATGAGAAGAAATACGCTACATGGGATATTGCCAAGGCACACAGCTAAAAAGTCTAGCATACCAGACTGAGTGCTGTTGTCCCAAGAAGCAGCATGTATAGTTTACCCTGTAATTCATCACCTATGTTAGTGGTGGCTCAAACGAAGGACAATATAACAAAATCAGGCTTTCATCGAAAGTTGATAATACTTAAGAGTATTGAGCAATAGATCACCAATTTCTTATAAGAAAAGGACAAAATAGTTCAAAGTTAGCATATAATGGATATGACACTTCACAATTAAGAAAAACTCAGAAATAAAGAAACACCTCGATCAACTTGAGGTTAGACGCTCGACTAAGAAGAACAAAAGCAAATTCTCCAATTTGTGCAAGAGACATCCCAACCTGCACATGCATATGACAAAATTTTGCAAGTCAAACAAAGATTACCAACATTTGAAAAATTAACACTAGAAAGTGCATACAAGAAGGGAAGTCTTGTTGTTGTAGCCAAATCCTCTCACGACCAAACTGAACACAATTGTTTTGATAATAATCACCAAGATAACAGCTGCCAGCAATATATCAATGTGATTCCAGAGAAACTGGACATGAATTAGCATTCCAATACTGGCTAGAAAAAGGCAGCAAAAAAGTTCCGGATCGGCTCCACCTACAAAATAAAGAGTCAGATTGAAGAAATTCTGCATAGTGACAAGTAAGAGCACAATCTGGTACCAAGATCCCACATGACAACAGTTGGAGCTGAGGAAACATGAACGAGTTAGCTTAATGACCCATAAAGCTAGGGGATCATACACACTAAATATTCGAATAGCAAGTTATGTTCTTGCAGGATAACTGTCTAAAAATCTAAAATAATCTCATGATAGACCCATTGGACGATCTCCAATACAAAAGAGCAGCAACAGATCGATAATTAGGTTGACGTTAAAAATTAGGCGCAAGACAACCTCAATGGCCTCAGTCAGACTTCTGAGAAAAAAAGGAAAAAAGTGCAACTTTCTCTCACTCAATCTTGTAAATTAGTACTATACTATAGGAAGTCAAATTGTAGTAATAGTTATATGGCCACTCAGCACTTAGTCCTATTTCCAGTCGGTGCTAAGTTCTAAACCTAAGGGAAAAAGCTTGTTGGCACTCTTCTTTCAGGAAGAAAAGGAAATAATATCTTCAAACAGATTAAAGCAATTAGCACAATTCAAAGAGAGTAATGCCTAGCACAGTTGAAAGAGCAGCAGAACTCCAAATTTAGCTACCCTGAAGGTCATATCACCATACCTTGGCAAAAGGCATGTGTGCATCTCTACCATCGAAAACATCATTTTATCGAAAAGAGTGTTGGAGCTTTAAAAACTAATTTCATAAAACAATTAGAATCATGCACTCATCACCTACAGCAGAATAAACAAATCCAAAATTTCACCAACCACACACCTAAGTCTAAGACCTAACCATTTCCATGTATATTAATAAAACTTGAAATTCAAGTCTTCCTCCCAGATAATAGAAAATGTATGAAAAGAAGAAAGGTAACGGACTCAATAAAAATAAGAAATAAATTTGTAACAGAAGCAACCATAGAGGAAATTCCAGTTTAGTAATCAATCAATACCACATTAGCTCTGTGTGTGTGTGTGTGTGAGAGAGAGAGAGAGACAAACACACAGGAAGATATATATGGTAGAATAGAATACCATGCAATAATAGTGAAGCCATACCTGTTCCAGAGTATGATGAGCATGATCAGTTGTTGATATCATCAGTCCCGCAGCAAAGGATCCTAACTCAAGACTCAGACCCAACTTATCGCTACACTGGAACAATATAGTTTACATTACATGCATTTATTCAATAACTTTGCAGTCAAAAGGCACATTGTCTGGACTAGTAACTAGATTTTGAAAGGAGACAAATTGAATATACTCCCTCCGTCCCTAAAGAATATGCACTTTGGGTTCAACATGAGTTTTAATGTAAAATTGGTAAAGTAAGAGAGAGGTAGAGAGAAAGAGTAATTAAAATATTGCTAGTGGAGAATGGGTCCCACCTCATTAGAGAGAGAGTGCATATTCTTGTGGGAGGGCTAAAAAGGAAAGAGTGCATATTCTTGTGGGACGAAGGGAGTACTAGAATTGTATACAGATCACAGAAGAAAATAACTTGATCAAATAAAAGTTCCAATCGCCAATAAGTAGTCAAACAAGACAAATTGGGAAGTGCAACTAACCCAAGCAACAAGCAAGCAGAGCGCAACAGATGTCAATTGGTAGAGTTCATTAGTCTGCAAAGGAGACTAAGTCAAATATCAGAACAATGTGCATGCAACACATTTTCTCAAACGCAAAGGCACCTGTGATGATAGACTAATCATCAACTTCAGTAACCGAGGTATAAGAGTGCGGGACAATATTGCCAATATGGTCAGGAATGTAACCAACACCACCAACCTGTACATGGAAAGTAGGGTCCCATAAATGATAATATAGATCATTGAAAAGAAAACCCCGGTTTCATAAAGGCTTCCAAGTGTTTCTAAGAACTACAAAAAATAGTCTAAACTCTAAGCATAACCTTGCCACAGAAGTCAGAAAGAGTAAGAATTTGTTAGATTTAATCACTCACAGCTGATAGTATTTAATATTTTTGATAAATACGGAGTATATAATGGTGGGAATGATAGAACATCTGAAGGAAGCTTCATCATTTTCTTACTCATTGCCAACTAAAATCTTTTCAGCATATCAGTTCCAGAAGTTGTTGCAAGTACAAGTATCATTAATGCATAAGTTAAAGACATAGAATTATATATCTATATTGCATGCAAGTCACTGAAACACGAAAATTCATTCTCTATGGTCTATTGTCTTACAGTTTTGTCATGGAAACGATTCCTTGGAGAGCACCAGAAGTACCACCAAGGATAGGGAGAAGAGCAAATAGCAAACCCACAGTACAGTCCTGGTAAACCAGAGGGATCTTTCAGAATTTCACAAAGCAAAACTCGTTGCAAAATATGGACTTAATTACAAGAAATGTTATGAAATTCTGTCAGCATTATGGTTATGTGATATGATCAGATTTTAGAGAATTTAGGCTTCAAATTTAAATGCATAGATGCATCAAAGGAATAATCTTAAGCAGAGACAAACCTGCAGAACAAGGGTTCCAACAGTAACCTGCCCATATAATGTATTGATACTATTCTTTTCCATCAAGAATTTCAAAACCTGCAAGCAGGATATTGCATCAGCTTGAATTAAGCGATTGGCAGAAGAAAGACATGAGTTCTTTTTTATGCATGGCACGAGTCATACAATGTTGTCCAGATTCTTTAAGATGAAAATAGACAGCAACCACACACTCATTATTAATACACATACCCATGTATGTAAAAAAGTGAAACTTTCTTATCAGAATGGAAGTACTAAGAGCACTCTATCTTCATTGGTTCGTGTCCTTGGTGCAAAATAAATGGTTTGGTATGGAAAATTTTGGTGATGCAAAATATCCTGCTTCCACCGTATACAGCCACAATATCTTTGAACTCAATAAGACAAAATCCATATTCATCAGGAACTAGAGGCATAAATTGGATATTTGTATCATCAGAAGATGTCATCTGATTGCAGCAGCGATGTCTTGGTATACTCTGAGGAAAATAGTTAAGGGAATTACTTTGTATGGGAACATGGATCCCTTTTAAAGGTGCCTTACAGTGTCTATGAAGCTAACCAGTGGGAGGAATAACCATGTACAATAACATAGACCTCTTATAAAGATTCATTACTGCGTTTAAGAAAGTACTCCCTCCATCCCAAGGAAGATGACCCCATCCTTGGGCGGCACGGAGTTTTATGCAGTTTTATTTTGTGTGTTGAGTGGAGAGAGTAAAGTAAGAGAGAGGGAATAAAGTAGAGATAAAGGTGTTTCCATTTATAAAAATGGGTCATCTTGGCTGGGACAAACTAAAAAGGAAAGTGAGTCATCTTTAATGGGAGTACATGAATATTTGTAATTCCCTCGCCTAATGTCAGTAAGAAGATGAAGATTCCTTTAAGCACATTATAAAAGTCAACTCTACTTCTGACATCAAAACATAGTGACAGCTTCCTCCAAATTCCAAAATGAAGTTAATCTCTTCATATCCATATTCTGATTATTTTCTCTGGGAGAGAATCTAAACCCTGGCCTTTGAGGAGTCATGTGATTGTGATTGAAAATGCATATAAAATATTTGGTTCTTTTACCTTGAAATATAGCTTCAAGATTGGTACTATTAGCGAGAAAAGAAATTACTATTATGAGCTTCAGAGAGCTTGAAAGGAATTATTCCCCAAACTAGTGTTTTAAACCATAGAGAGGAAAAAGGACTCAAAATTAAAACTCCGTAGCTGAATCATCTTTAACCTCACAAATTAAATTAGGCTCAAGATTACAAAATCAGATGGAGGTTGTACCACTGCTGTTGAAGACATTGAGAGGAACACACCAACAAAGACACCTTCAGATGCTTTCCCACCACATAACTGCAAATATATTACTTATACATATTAAAAAGTAAATAAAATGAAAGGACAAGACAAAATGAAATGAATAGACACGAAAAGATTATTTCATGAATAGCACTGGACCATAAAGGAAATCCCATAGATCAGGTGAATGACATCCTTTGAATGTTAAAGGTTATCAGTAATGATATGGAACTATGGAAGGACAAGGTGAACCATGATTCTGTATCTGTATTTTCCCATACAACTCCTAGCATCACAAAATGAACCTCCATAGTAAAATTAAATTCTTAACATACAGCTAATGATTTAATCAATTAAAATTTTCCAGTTTACATCAATACCTTAATACCTTTATATATATAGTGATAACGAAAGTCAATAATATCTAAGGAAGTTAGCTTCATTCAACATTTCGTATAACAGAGTTGTGATTGCAAAGGTGCACAAATATAAGAAACGGGGAATAGAGAGGATACCAAGGCTGTTATTCCACACAAACACATAAACAGAAGTATTTGAAGCAACCCGCCGAAGAAAGCAACTGCTCGCACAACACGAATCTGCATTATCAGTTAAATTTGCTATCAATCTTTCAACGTTTCAATTTCTTTTTCCATTGCATTTTCCTAACATCACCTAATAGCATGAGAGAACATGTAAATTTAGATAATAAGTAATAACACAACCAACCTTCACAACTGAGAATTCTAGCCCCAATGCAAAAAGAAGAAAAATAACTCCAAACTGTGCCACTGTTTCAACCTGCAGGAACATACTATGAGCAGTTAGAACGAGGTCACATTCTTACAGGAGTAAGAAAACAGCAAAGATGCAATAATATTATGCTCAAACATAAAGGTGGTGCAAATAGCAACATACTTGAACCATTTCACTGACAATACTAAAACCTCCAGGTCCTATAAGGGATCCTGCTAGTAAATATCCAGTTATAACCTGCGAGGTTAAAATTGCAGATCATCACAGAAATCCAGAAATCAGCAATACACCGGAGAATCGATGGATAAAAAGTTTCCAAGATCAGAAAAAATAGCATAAAGTCTATTGGGAAGCTTACTGGTTGTCCAGCACAAGCAAAGGCAATTCCACCACAAGTTGCAGAAACAATTACTACAACTAGATCAGATATGAACCTGTGGACCAAAAAAAATAATATTAGATTGCTTATATAAGATTTAAATGACGAGTATGGGTACCTTGGGGAGAAACTCAGATATCTAACCTTAGGTCCAATTGTAAGATAGGAAATTTCGACTTGCGATTGGACATAATGAAGACATTGTCCTGCACATAATTTTCAATGGCTGGAAATATCTACCTCAAACATTTCTAGAAAGCAGAACTTGCAATTATTGAAAATAAATTTACTGCAACCCCAGAGCAACAAACTTAACAAATGTTGGAGTTTCAAATGAAACTAATAGCCGCTGAATTTTTTTTAAAAAAAAGTACCTTGCTATCTATCAAGGTTGGAGTCTCTTCAGGTTGATTCTCAGCATCAAGAGTGAAAACATCATGGAACTGAAATGACCTAATATAAAGTCAGAAAAAAGTATCAACCAAAATCCAACTTTAAATTTGCTATAGTCACGGAAATAAAAAATAGTACTCCAGTACTCAAAAATAACAGAACACAGCAGACTAATGAATTTGGAGGATACAGGTTTGGGAAGCATACTTTTCATCTTTTGTCTCATTCTTCTTGGGCTTAACCCTGGCAACAGTTTCCAGAACTGCCTGAGAATTTTAGAAGTTTCAGTAGGGACAGTAGAGACAACCAAATTGAAATTGGAGGCAAAAGAAAGGGGGCACACTCGAAAACAAAATATGTTTTACATAATAATCTTGATGTTTATTGTTTAGTCAAGTTTAGATAATAGATATTTGAAGTAATGAACTTGATTGAAACTGTTTTTAAGTGTTAACTCACATATTCATATGACCGAAACACCATTGAACTCGTGAGTATTATGCTTTAACTCCAAAAGAACATGAGCAGTTCAATGCTATGTAAAAGCAAACTTAATTGTATACAGTGGCATAATCATCTGAAATCCCCACGAAGCAAAAGCAAATATAACATCAGCTTTTGGCCGCAGATTTTCATTATATCTCCAAGCACCTAAAATTCTAATTCTCGAGATGCCAGAAATATAGTGCTCACCAAATATTAGTTCAAGAAGGCACTTAAAAAATATTTAACGGCATTCACCCTTACCAAATAGCTAAGTATATCTTAATTTATAAATAATTCAATATAAGCATGTTCCAACCTAAGAAGAAATTATAAGGCAAGAAAGAAACCTGCTGTTCATTAACACTGTTGTTGAAGCTCCCGTGATCTTTTACTGCAAATTTCAAGAAGATAGAGTGTGATCACAAACTCAAGTCATATGTTCCCTTCCAAGTAAAAATGCATATTCCTACTTTACGAGATTCAAATAAGCTCCAACGATTAAAAACACATCATTCAAGCATCAAACATCAAACATCAAACAGTGATATACTTTCCCCAATCACCAAACTAACCAAGATTTAACCAGTCTGTCAAAGAGAAGCCTAGTGTCACGTTTCCATCTTGTATTAATTTCATTGCTACCTCCTTGAACTTATTTGCACTATATTCATTTGAAACTTTAGGATATGCTATACATATTTTGTAATTGTTATTCAAATGTTGACATCAATATATCATGAACTTTAAGCCCTAAAATAACCTCTGACCAGCATTTCTTTTAACACGAATCTACTGCAAAAGAATATACACAGACACTGAATATTTGAAGATAATCACAGGACTTAAATGCATGAAAATAAACAAGCCAGAAATGGGGAAAAAAATTCTATTATTAGTCCATGCAACACAGAGGAACCTAATCTACACAACACAGAACACAAAATTGAAGGAAAAGCAAAACGGTATAAAAGGCAGCATTAATTGACAATGTAGTACAACAAGGCGAAACAGAGAGTACAATCATCAGAGATCTGCACTAACCGTCGGTGAGCTCATCAGTCTCGTTGAACTCTTTCTCCAATGCGTGATCAATCATATCAGCAAGAGTATTTTCCTTTCGCAAGGACGTATCGTTTAGGGCAGTAGCGTTAACTCCGGCGGTTTCAGGCATCGAGTCGCCGGCGATGAGCGGCGACAAAAAGAAATAGAAGAGAATGAGGAGCGCAAAAAATGTCCGCATCTTTCGAATTTACTCCGTTGGAAGTGGAGATGGAGAAATTAGTGCGGTAGATAAATGGCTCCCGGCGCAGGTCAGCAGAGACGGCGGAGGTGGAGTGAATTGCATAAAAGGAGTTTCTCAACTTTACTCATCCCAGATACTCGGCGCTTGAGATCTGCGAAACAGAGTAGGTTGGGATTGGATCCACGCGGCCCACGGTGCGTGTGATCGACGCGCCGTCTTCTGCGGTGGCTGTTCCAGGTGTACAATTTGCGCCACTTTTTTCAATTCCAAAGGAACGCCAATTTAAGGTTTGTTATACAAAATCGCTACAATGGAATCGTGTGTTTATTCTGGAGTAATATTAATAATACATTTTCATTTCGTTGTAATGCCGCATTTTATGAATTAGTATCTCTAGATTATGGGGTTATGAATTAGTATCTCTAGATTATGGGGCCGTAATCATTTGAGATTTTTTAATCTAATTAAAAATTGAGATTGCATTATTAGCCATTTATTTTTATTAAATGAGTGGTCCAGAATTTATCAGGATAATTACACCATATATACAAAATGTTTCATCAATGTTTCAAATTAGTACAAAAAGTTTTAAGTTAACATATATCACACAAAAAGTTTAATTAGTGTTCCAAATTAGTACATTCCATCAAATAACACTAACACCGTTAACTTTTTCTTATTTTCATGCTTCACTCCACCCCACCCCACTGCCAAGCGAATCATCCATATTGTCGAATGCAGATTATTCAGCGTCCTTGTGTTCTAATCAAAGAGATGTATAGTCGAGTTAGCTACTGTTGTATAACACATTTATAATATACGACAACATCAAAAGATAACGAATATAACAATTGAACGGAAAAAGGAAATCCCTCAACAAACAAGTAAACTAAAGAATAATGATTAGCTAATATCCAGGAGAGTTACAACATGAGAAAGAAAAGGAATCGATGATTGTATTGTGGTTCTACTGATTACAAGATAACAAAACCGGGCGTAATATAACCCAAAAGAAAGAAAAGGGGAAACTGAACTAAATGAAATTACAACGTAAGAATTCGAAACAAAGAACCGTGAACTAAGTTTAGCCGAGTCGAGGAGGCCTCTTCCCGCAAGACGAGATACGCCCCGGTAGTGCTCTTCGGTTTGGCGTGTCGTCCCCAAAGGTAAAACGGCTACGTCTCTATTGATGCAGCACCGCAATCAGTAGAGCTCCGGCGAACTGGATGGAGGAGAGGGCAGAGCTTCGACAGAAAGACAATGCAGAGAGGGAGAGAGCTTATGATGCAGAGAATGCTTGTAATTGTGTGTCCTAATGCAGTGGTATGGCTAGCCTATTTATAGGCCAAGCCACCATGCAGGGTCAACCGAGCCATGAAGGCTCATCATGGCAGATTTGTAACCGCCGTCGGTTACGAGCGTGTGGCAGGCGTGTGCCTATCGCATGTGGAGCGTGTGGATTTCTCACGTGGCAGCCGTGACTGTGCCTCGCTTGACGACGTGTCAAGCCACTTGAATTGCTGACTCGGCGGTGGTCCAAAAAGAATAGTTTGGGCCAAGCCCCAAGCCCAAAGACCAATTGCCAAGATCAAGATCGAGATCGAGATCGGGATCGGGATCGGGCTCGGGCTCGGGCTCGGGCGGGGCGGGCGGCGGCGCGCGCGTGTGCGCGCGTGTGGGCTTTTTCACCCATCTTGATCCACTATAATTATTAAGTAACATAAAGTCACTTAATTTAAACACATTAAAGATGTATTAATCTTCCAATGTGGGATAATTAACACTAGTTAATTATTCCCTAAGCACATGCTCCAAGCTTTAATTAAAAACTAATTATGCCCAACTTTAATCCACTATTTCTCACTCACCGGAAATCGGATTTGAGAAAGTGAATATACTACATTTATCTACGTAAAATGTAGATCGACGCTATGTCATTTAATTTCACAAAATTAAATGTCTCGTCACATTTATTATTTGGTCAAAACCATTGACCGGGCATATTTAATCCATGATTTTTACAATCCCCCACATGAGTGGAAATAGCCAAATGCATATGCATGCAGACATAAGCTCAACCCTCGAGAGGTATATAAGCATAAGGATAGGTAGTTGTTGACTTTGAACCCTCCATAGTCGACACCATCGGATACACAGGCGGCTTAGTAGCGCGATGCTTTGAACTAATCCCCCACGGCGTGCACCGAGACAATGGTGTTAACGCTTAAACACCTCAACCTCATCCGTTCTCACGTTTTGTGTCCATTGCGGTCTTGGACACCACTTTGGATTTATAAGTACGTTTTATGAAGCGACCACACTTCGCACTTACATAGGTGATTCTTAGTCAAGTACCTTGTCATACTTGGTCTCTTTGAGAACTCCATCTCTTTGAGATCTTTAAGAACCATTAAAAGTCATAGACTTAGCCTTTACCACTAGGCAAGTTCTCCAACACTCTATTGCTCTTAGGGAATAAATATGGTTTGAGTGTTTTCCATGAACTCTCATAGCTTAGTTGTCCCTTTGAACAAGTTCTTGGGATCTCCAGTCATCATGGTTGGGTTACCACTATGACAATTCTTTAGTTTGTGGATTTCAAACCCATTCCCTCTAGCAACTTATTCATTTGATCACGGTTTAACCCTTTGGTTAGCGGATCCGCTAGATTATCTATTGACTTCACATAGTCAATTGTAATCACGCCAGTTGTGATCAAATGTCTCACGGTGTTATGTCGTCGACGTATGTGTCGAGACTTACCGTTATAGAAACCATTCTTTGCCCTTCCAATAGCCGCTTGGCTATCGCAGTGGATTAGCACTGGTGGCACTGGTTTAGACAGAAATGGAATATCTTCAAGGAAGTTCTTAAGCCACTCGGCTTCCTCACCAGCCTTATCCAAGGCAATGAACTCCGATTCCATTGTTGATCGGGCTATACATGTCTGTTTTGTGGATTTCCACGATACAGCACCACCCCCAATAGTAAAGACGTATCCACTTGTCGAAAGTGAGTCTCTATTATCAGATATCCAATTGGCATCACAGTACCCTTCAAGTACCGGGGGTATCTCGAGAAGCGTAGCCCATAATTTTGAGTATGTTTTAAATAGCTCAAAACCCTTACAAGAGCTCTCCAATGCTCTTTGCTTGGATTGCTCGTGTAACGACTCAACTTGTTCACGGCACAAGCGATGTCAGGTCGAGTGCAATTAGTCAAGTACATAATGCACCCGATGACCCGTGCATACTCTTCTTGAGCAACGGGCTCGCCTTTGTTCTTGCTCAAGTGAACGTCGAGTTCAATTGGAGTCTTAACCGGCGCGCCATCATAGGCTTTGAATTTATTCAATATCTTCTCAACATAATGTGATTGTGTTAAGATGATTCCATCATTCGTTCTTAGAATCTTCATTCCAAGAATTACATCGGCTAGACCCATGTCTTTCATGTCAAAGTTTCTCTTTAACATGGCCTTTGTATCGTTAATTACTTGAGTGTTGCTACCCAAGATTAACATATCATCAACGTAGAGACACACTATAACATGACCGTTATTAGTGCTCTTGATGTAGACACATTTGTCGCACTCGTTGATTTTAAACCCATTTGATAACATCACATTATCAAACTTCAAGTGCCATTGCAATGGCGCTTGTTTCAATCCATAGAGGGATTTAACCAGTTTGCAGACCTTTTTCTCTTGTCCAGGTACTACAAAACCTTCAGGTTGTTCCATATAGATTTCATCTTCGAGTTCACCATTCAGAAACGCGGTCTTTACATCCATTTGGTGAATCTCAAGATTGTGCAATGCAGCAATCGCGAGAAGCACGCGGATGGAAGTAATCCTCGTTACAGGTGAGTATGTATCGAAGAAGTCATGTCCTTCCTTTTGTTTAAAACCCTTTACTACTAGTCGGGCTTTATACTTATCAACTGTTCCATCGGCCTTAAATTTCCTTTTAAGGACCCATTTGCAACCTAGAGGTTTTGCACCTTCAGGTAGATCAACCAACACCCACGTGTGGTTTAGCAAAATTGAATCAATTTCGCTTTGAACAGCTTCTTTCCAATGCAACCCGTCTGGGCCATCGAAAGCTACTTTTATAGATGTCGGTTCTTCATCTAGCATAAAAGCAATGTAGTCAGGACCAAATGTTTTTGGCGTTCTGACCCTATTACCACGTCTTAGTACTGTATCATTCGGATCGGGCCTTGAACGCTTGCGCGATTTAGGTTCCTCATCCGCTGATTTAGAACTAGTGGCTTCTTCTTCCACTGGTTTAGAACTAGTGGCTTCTTCTTCAATTCTTGTCTCAGAATTGGTTACGACTTTTTCTTTGTCTTTGCAAGGAAATGTATTTTCGAGAAATACGGCATTCCTTGACTCAATTGTTGTCCCTACTGTTATAGTCGATATTTCAGACTTGTGAACAACAAATCGATATGCACTACTGTTAAGTGCATATCCAATGAAGATACCATCAACTGTTTTAGGTCCGATTGTAATTTCTTTGGGCGGAGGAACCATTACCTTTGCCAAACACCCCCACACTTTGAGGTATTTGTAGGATGGCTTCCTTCCCTTCCACAACTCATAAGGAGTAACATCTTTTCCTTTGAGAGGGATCTTATTCAAGATATAGTTGGCTGTCAAAACAGCTTCCCCCCACATGTTATGAGGTAATCCTGAAGTCAGTAGCAGTGCATTCATCATCTCTTTTAGAGTTCGATTTTTGCGTTCTGCAACACCATTAGATTGTGGTGAATATGGTGCAGTCGTTTGATGGATTATACCACTTGCGTTGCATAATTCCTCAAACGGGGCTACATATTCGCCTCCTCTATCGCTTCGAATCATTTTGATTTTACAACCATGTTGATTCTCAACCTCGTTCTTATAATTTTTGAACGCTTCTATTGCTTCATCTTTACTTCTTAAAAGATAAATGTAGCAATATCTTGTGCAATCATCTATGAAAGTGATAAAGTACTTTTTACCACCTCTAGTTTGCACCATCTTTAAATCACATACATCCGTGTGAATTAATTCAAGGGGTTTTGTGCTTCGTTCAACCGAGTGAAACGGCAACTTAGTCATTTTTGCTTCAAGACAAATTTCACATTTATCTTGGGTATCCAATTCATTAGCCTTTAGTAAATCTAAATTCACTAATCTTTTAATAGCTTTTGAATTCACATGTCCCAATCTACAATGCCACAAATTTGAAGACTCAATCAAATAAGAGGAAGTAGATGCTTTATTCTTATTAGCCAATGGCTTTGGAACACGCAGTGTTGCTACACTAAGCTTGAAAAGTCCGTCGGTTACATAACCTTTTCCGAGGGACTTCCCAAACTTATACAATGCAAACCTATCGGATTCAAATACAAGTTTAAAACCCTTATTCACTAGTATTGATCCTGAAACTAGGTTCTTCCGGATGTCCGGAACGTGCAGCGCATCCTTCAAGGTGATTGAGACGCCAGACGTCATCTTGAGGATTACATCACCAACTCCGAGGATTTCAGACGAGGCTTGATTCCCCATGTTTATCTTTCTCCCTTCAACGTTGTTGTAGGTGGAGAACATACTCCTATCTGCGAAAACATGTGCAGTAGCGCCGGTATCAATATACCAGCCACCCTTGTTGTTGTTAACAAGGTTGACCTCTTCAGTGACCACAGCAATGAGGTCGTTCTCATCCCAGTCCTTGAATTCCTTCTCAATGACGTGGGCAGCCGGCTTCTTCTTCTTGCTGCGGCAGTCTTTAGCAAAGTGGCCTGGTTTGCCACACTTGTAGCAGTCGCCTTCAAACTTCTTTGAAGGCTGCTTTCCCTTCCCTTTGTCGTTTGGACGGTTTGGGCGAGGGCGTTTGTTGGAGGGTCCGCCCCGCTCCAACAGATTGGCTTTGGCCTCATTTGGGGTGAAGCCCTTAGCCTTTTGATCACTTTTGTGCACGTCGGCCTCGATGCGCAACTTCACGATCAAGTCTTCAAGGGTCATCTGCTTTCGCTTGTGCTTGAGATAACTCTTGAAGTCCTTCCAACTTGGAGGGAGCTTGTCAATGATCGTGCACCTTAGGAATTTATCGGGCAAGGTCATCCCTTCAGCCACTAATGAGTGGATGATCATTTGGAGCTCTTGGACTTGCTCCATGATGGGTCGAGAGTCGACCATTTTGTAGTCCATAAACTTGGATGCTACAACTTGTTCCGTCCCTGCAGCATTATCTATGCTATACTTCTTTTCTAGGTTTTCCCACATTTGTTTAGATGTGGTTACATTGGAGTATACATTATAGAAGCTATCATCTAATGCACTTAAAATAAAATTTTTACATAGATAATCCCCTTTTCTCCAAGCTTCATAGTCCGCCATGACTTCGAGCCTAGTCTCTTGGTCGCTTGGCGCGGGCGGCTCGTTCTCCGTGAGGAAGTTGGCGACGCCCAATGTTGTCAAGTAGAACAACATCTTTTGATACCACCGCTTGAAGTCAGATCCTCCAAACTTTGGTGGCTTCTCGGCAGGTGGCATCATTCTTGGTGCCAAAGGTGCCGCAGTTGGTCCTTGGAAGGAACCAATTCCGTTGCCCCCGAAGGAGCCAACAACGTGGTTGGGCATAGAGCCCCCACCATTCACGTTAGGCATAGAGCCCGCCATGGTCGTACCAGCCCCGAAGGGACTAGCACCCGCATGAGACCCGAAGGCCCCAGCATTCGTGTGAGACCCGAAGGCCCCAACACCCGTGTGAGACCCGAAGGCCCAAGCACTCGATCCATTAAAGGACCCGAAGGAACCACTCAAAGTGGAACCAACCGACCCACTCGAAGTGGATCCACCAGTGAGCCCAAGGGGGTTAACGAACTCCCAAGGGGTTGTTGAGGAAGAAGGATAGCGCCCGGGAGTGGGCATCATCGTCGGAATCGACGACGTGTTAACAGGTCCAGTGGTCGCCATGGTTGAAGGAATGGCGGCGGTGGTGGCGGCAGCGGTGGTGTTGGATTCCGTCGACATCTCCAGCAAAGGTGTATTAAGTTTCGAAATTTTAAGTTCAGTTTAGAGGTCAAAAACCCTTCAAAAGCAAGTTATCTCGTCTTGCGATTGTGGTTCTACTGATTACAAGATAACAAAACCGGGCGTAATATAACCCAAAAGAAAGAAAAGGGGAAACTGAACTAAATGAAATTACAACGTAAGAATTCGAAACAAAGAACCGTGAACTAAGTTTAGCCGAGTCGAGGAGGCCTCTTCCCGCAAGACGAGATACGCCCCGGTAGTGCTCTCTGTTTGGCGTGTCGTCCCAAAGGTAAAACGGCTACGTCTCTTTTGATGCAGCACCGCAATCAGTAGAGCTCCGGCGAACGGGATGGAGGAGAGGGCAGAGCTTCGACAGAAAGACAATGCAGAGAGGGAGAGAGCTTATGATGCAGAGAATGCTTGGAATTGTGTGTCCTAATGCAGTGGTATGGCTAGCCTATTTATAGGCCAAGCCACCATGCAGGGTCAACCGAGCCATGAAGGCTCATCATGGCAGATTCGTAACCGCCGTCGGTTACGAGCGTGTGGCAGGCGTGTGCCTATCGCATGTGGAGCGTGTGGATTTCTCACGTGGCAGCCGTGACTGTGCCTCGCTTGACGACGTGTCAAGCCACTTGGATTGCTGACTCGGCGGTGGTCCAAAAAGAATAGTTTGGGCCAAGCCCCAAGCCCAAAGACCAATTGCCAAGATCCAAGTCCAAGTCCAAGTCCAAGATCGGGATCGGGATCGGGATCGGGATCGGGCCCGCGCCCACGCCCACGGGCTCGGGCTCGGGCGGGGCGGGCGGCGGCGGCGGCGCGCGCGTGTGGGCTTTTTCACCCATCTTGATCCACTATAATTATTAAGTAACATAAAGTCACTTAATTTAAACACATTAAAGATGTATTAATCTTCCAATGTGGGATAATTAACACTAGTTAATTATTCCCTAAGCACATGCTCCAAGCTTTAATTAAAAGCTAATTATGCCCAACTTTAATCCACTATTTCTCACTCACCGGAAATCGGATTTGAGAAAGTGAATATACTACATTTATCTACGTAAAATGTAGATCGACGCTATGTCATTTAATTTCACAAAATTAAATGTCTCGTCACATTTATTATTTGGTCAAAACCATTGACCGGGCATATTTAATCCATGATTTTTACATGTATTTCCG
>NW_024598639.1:0-20326 GCF_004379255.2 Salvia splendens
CACATCTTTTTATTAGTTAAACTTATCTACTTTAGTAAATTAAGATTTACTAGTCTTTTTATTGCATTTAGATTTACATGTCCCAATCTATTATGCCATAAATCAGAGCTCTCAAGCAAATAAGAGAACGTGTCATCTTCCTTATTGTTTATTCCTTTTCCACGGTGAATGACCGTAACATTCAGCTCAAAAAGTCCATTCACTAGGTGACCTTCACCTATGAACTTTTCATCCTTGGTCATTATAACCATTTCACACTCAAATTCTAGTGAAAAATCCATGATTTACTTGAATTGAGCCTGACACCAAATTATTTCGGATGTCTGGGACATGCAGCACATCCTTGAGGGTAAGAACCTTTCCGGATCCTAATTTTAGGAACACATTACTCACACCAACCACCTTAGAAGAGGCTTGGTTTCCCATACGTACTTTTCTACCTCCAACAAATTTGTAGGTAAAAAAAACACTTCTCTCGGAGCTCACATGACATGTGGCACCCGTATCAACAAACCATTCATTTGGATTATTACCATGGTCCACGTCGGCGACCATTGCGACCGCCTCGTGATCTTTGTTGTTTATAACAACACGTTCAAATAATTTGCACAATATTGTCTCCATCAATAAGTACACAATTATATTGAACTATATGTGCATTGGTATATTCAACAACCCATGCATCCCAATTACTACTACCAAGTCTAAATTGGTCTTGCTTGTCAAATGACAAACGATAAACACAATTCTCAAGAGAGTAGATCTCAAGGAATTAACCATTTCGTAGCCCATGAACATTGGTACTGTTCGTTTCTTCATTCCAGCTTTGGAGCTCATGTTTCCTCCAACTTCAATTGGTATAATCCTGTCTTAGAAGAATACACTAATTTGTCTTGCGATTGTTAGAAATAATGGGAAGAAATTCCCAAGCCGTGTACAGGCGGTACTCTAACTATTACAATCGAAAGGAAACTTTGCAACAAAAAGATGAATGAAAATTACAATGGAAATAAAGCAAACCAAATTTATAAGTCGAGTCGAGGAAAGCCCTCTTTCCGCAAGACAAATTACGCCCCGGCTAGTGCTCACGGAATGGCGTATTGCCCCCAAAGATAAATCGACTTCCTCCTAGCGTATAGAAGCACCTCAAACCCGCTAGGCACCGGCGAACTTGATGGAGTTCCAAGAATCGAGCTATGCAATGCTCATAGAATGTGAACTAGGATGTAGAGAGCTAGAGAATAGAGAATGCTTGCTGTAGTGTGTCCTTCATCTCTCAAACTCACATCTATTTATAGGATAGGAGTGACCACACGAGAGGTCTCGGCATTAAGGTACCTCATTATGCATTTGGGGGTTACCTAAGATGAAAGACCATAGGTCTTGGCCACATCAAAGGTTTCCCACATTTTCCACATGTTTCTAATAATGTTAGTGGAATTTTGTTCAGGATATGATTCGCTGTTAATACAGCCTCCCCCCACATGTTCAGGGGTAATCCTGAATTAATCAACAAAGCATTCATAATCTCTTTTAGAGTTCGATTTTTGCGTTCAGCAACACCATTTGATTGAGGAGAATATGGAGCTGTGGTTTGGTGAATTATACCACTTGCATGGCATAATTCTGCAAACGGCGCTACATACTCACCATCTCTATCACTTCGAACACACTTAATTCGACAATTAAGTTGATTTTCGGCTTCTTTTTGAAGTCTTTAAACGCTTCAATTGCCTCATCTTTAGTTATTAATAAGTAAAGGTAACAATACCTTGTGCAATCATCTATAAATGTGATGAATTACTTTTTACCACCTCTTGTTTGCACAAATTTTAAATCACATACGTCTGTGTGGATCAATTCAAGAGGTTTTGTGCTTCGCTCTACCGAATGTAACGGCAGTTTAGCCATTTTAGCTTCAACACGCACTCCACATCTTTTTATTAGTTAAACTTATCTACTTTTAGTAAATTAAGATTTACTAGTCTTTTTATAGCATTTAGATTTACATGTCCCAATCTATTATGCCATAAATCAGAGCTCTCAAGCAAATAAGAGAACGTGTCATCTTCCTTATTGCTTATTCCTTTTCCACGGTGAATGACCGTAACATTCAGCTCAAAAAGTCCATTCACTAGGTGACCTTCACCTATTAACTTTTCATCCTTGGTCATTATAACCATTTCACACTCAAATTCTAGTGAAAAATCCATGATTTACTAGAAGTGAGCCTGACACCAAATTATTTCGGATGTCTGGGACATGCAGCACATCCTTGAGGGTAAGAACCTTTCCAGATCCTAATTTTAGGAACACATTACTCACACCAACCACCTTAGAAGAGGCTTGGTTTCCCATACGTACTTTTCTACCTCCAACAAATTTGTGGGTAAAAAAAAACACTTCTCTCGGAGCTCACATGACATGTGGCACCCGTATCAACAAACCATTCATTTGGATTATTACCATGGTCCACGTCGGCGAACATTGCGACCGCCTCTTGATCTTTGTTGTTTATAACAACACGTTCAAATAATTTGCACAATATTGTCTCCATCAATAAGTACACAATTATATTGAACCATATGTGCATTGGTATATTCAACAACCCATGCATCCCAATTACTACTACCAAGTCTAAATTGGTCTTGCTTGTCAAATGACAAACGATAAACACAATTCTCAAGAGAGTAGATCTCAAGGAATTAACCATTTCGTAGCCCATGAACATTGGTCTTGTTCGTTTCTTCATTCCAGCTTTGGAGCTCATGTTTCCTCCAACTTCAATTGGTATAATCCTGTCTTAGAAGAATACACTAATTTGTCTTGCGATTGTTAGAAATAATGGTAAGAAATTCCCAAGCCGTGTACAGGCGGTACTCTAACTATTACAATCGAAAGGAAACTTTGCAATAAAAAGAGGAATGAAAATTACAATGGAAATAAAGCAAACCAAATTTATAAGTCGAGTCGAGGAAAGCCCTCTTTCCGCAAGAAAAATTACGCCCCGGCTAGTGCTCACAGAATGGCGTATTGCCCCCAAAGATAAAACGACTTCCTCCTAGCGTGTAGAAGCACCTCTAACCCGCTAGGCACCGGCGAACTTGATGGAGTTCCGAGAATCGAGCTATGCAATGCTTATAGAATGTGAACTAGGATGTAGAGAGCTAGAGAAGAGAGAATGCTTGCTGTAGTGTGTCCTTCATCTCTCAAACTCACACCTATTTATAGGATAGGAGTGACCACACGAGAGGTCTCGGCATTAAGGTACCTCATTATGCATTTGGGGGTTACCTATGATGAAAGACCATAGGTCTTGGCCACATCAAAGGTTTCCCACATTTTCCACATGTTTCTAATAATTTTAGTGGAATTTTGTTCAGGATATGATTCGCTGTTAACACAGCCCCCCCACATGTTCAGGGGTAATCCTGAATTAATCAACAAAGCATTCATCATCTCTTTTAGAGTTCGATTTTTGCGTTCAGCAACACCATTTGATTGAGGAGAATATGGAGCTGTGGTTTTGTGAATTATACCACTTGCATGGCATAATTCTGCAAACGGCGCTACATACTCACCACCTCTATCACTTCGAACACACTTAATTCGACAATTAAGTTGATTTTCGGCTTCTTTTTGAAGTCTTTAAACGCTTCAATTGCCTCATCTTTAGTTATTAATAAGTAAAGGTAACAATACCTTGTGCAATCATCTATAAATGTGATGAATTACTTTTTACCACCTCTTGTTTGCACAAATTTTAAATCACATACGTCTGTGTGGATCAATTCAAGAGGTTTTGTGCTTCGCTCTACCGAATGGAACGGCAGTTTAGCCATTTTAGCTTCAACACACACTTCACATCTTTCTTGTGAGTTAAACTTATCTACTTTTAGTAAATTAAGATTTACTAGTCATTTTATAGCATTTAGATTTACATGTCCCAATCTATTATGCCATAAATCAGAGCTCTCAAGCAAATAAGAGAACGTGTCATCTTCCTTATTGTTATTCCTTTCCACGGTGAATGACCGTAACATTCATCTCAAAAAGTCCATTCACTAGGTGACCTTCACCTATGAACTTTTCATCCTTGGTCATTATAACCTTTTCACACTCAAATTCTAGTGAAAATCCATGATTTACTAGAAGTGAGCCTGACACCAAATTATTTCGGATGTCTGGGACATGCAGCACATCCTTGAGGGTAAGAACCTTTCCAGATCCTAATTTTAGGAACACATTACTCACACCAACCACCTTAGAAGAGGCTTGGTTTCCCATACGTACTTTTCTACCTCCAACAAATTTGTAGGTAAAAAAAACACTTCTCTCGGAGCTCACATGACATGTGGCACCCGTATCAACAACCATTCATTTGGATTATTACCATGGTCCACGTCGGCGACCATTGCGACCGCCTCGTGATCTTTGTTGTTTATAACAACACGTTCAAATAATTTGCACAATATTGTCTCCATCAATAAGTACACAATTATATTGAACCATATGTGCATTGGTATATTCAACAACCCATGCATCCCAATTACTACTACCAAGTCTAAATTGGTCTTGCTTGTCAAATGACAAACGATAAACACAATTCTCAAGAGAGTAGATCTCAAGGAATTAACCATTTCGTAGCCCATGAACATTGGTACTGTTCGTTTCTTCATTCCAGCTTTGGAGCTCATGTTTCCTCCAACTTCAATTGGTATAATCCTGTCTTAGAAGAATACACTAATTTGTCTTGCGATTGTTAGAAATAATGGGAAGAAATTCCCAAGCCGTGTACAGGCGGTACTCTAACTATTACAATCGAAAGGAAACTTTGCAACAAAAAGAGGAATGAAAATTACAATGGAAATAAAGCAAACCAAATTTATAAGTCGAGTCGAGGAAAGCCCTCTTTCCGCAAGACAAATTACGCCCCGGCTAGTGCTCACGGAATGGCGTATTGCCCCCAAAGATAAAACGACTTCCTCCTAGCGTGTAGAAGCACCTCAAACCCGCTAGGCACCGGCGAACTTGATGGAGTTCAGAGAATCGAGCTATGCAATGCTCATAGAATGTGAACTAGGATGTAGAGAGCTAGAGAAGAGAGAATGCTAGCTGTAGTGTGTCCTTCATCTCTCAAACTCACACCTATTTATAGGATATGAGTGACCACACGAGAGGTCTCGGCATTAAGGTACCTCATTATGCATTTGGGGGTTACCTAAGATGAAAGACCATAGGTCTTGGCCACATCAAAGGTTTCCCACATTTTCCACACGTTTCTAATAATTTTAGTGGAATTTTGTTCAGGATATGATTCGCTGTTAATACAGCCTCCCCCCACATGTTCAGGGGTAATCCTGAATTAATCAACAAAGCATTCATCATCTCTTTTAGAGTTCGATTTTTGCGTTCAGCAACACCATTTGATTGAGGAGAATATGGAGCTGTGGTTTGTGAATTATACCACTTGCATGGCATAATTCTGCAAACGGCGCTACATACTCACCACCTCTATCACTTCGAACACACTTAATTCGACAATTAAGTTGATTTTCGGCTTCTTTTTGAAGTCTTTAAACGCTTCAATTGCCTCATCTTTAGTTATTAATAAGTAAAGGTAACAATACCTTGTGCAATCATCTATAAATGTGATGAATTACTTTTTACCACCTCTTGTTTGCACAAATTTTAAATCACATACGTCTGTATGGTCAATTCAAGAGGTTTTGTGCTTCGCTCTACCGAATGGAACGGCAGTTTAGCCATTTTGGCTTCAACACACACTTCACATTTTCTTGTGAGTTAAACTTATCTACTTTTAGTAAATTAAGATTTACTAGTCTTTTTATAGCATTTAGATTTACATGTCCCAATCTATTATGCCATAAATCAGAGCTCTCAAGCAAATAAGAGAACGTGTCATCTTCCTTATTGCTTATTCCTTTTCCACGGTGAATGACCGTAACATTCAGCTCAAAAAGTCCATTCACTAGGTGACCTTCACCTATGAACTTTTCATCCTTGGTCATTATAACCTTTTCACACTCAAATTCCAGTGAAAATCCATGATTTACTAGAAGTGAGCCTGACACCAAATTATTTCAGATGTCTGGGACATGCAGCACATCCTTGAGGGTAAGAACCTTTCCAGATCCTAATTTTAGGAATACATTACTCACACCAACCACCTTAGAAGAGGCTTGGTTTCCCATACGTACTTTTCTACCTCCAACAAATTTGTAGGTAAAAAAAACACTTCTCTCGGAGCTCACATGACATGTGGCACCCGTGTCAACAAACCATTCATTTGGATTATTACCATGGTCCACGTCGGCGACCATTGCGACCGCCTCGTGATCTTTGTTGTTTATAACAACACGTTCAAATAATTTGCACAATATTGTCTCCATCAATAAGTACACAATTATATTGAACCATATGTGCATTGGTATATTCAACAACCCATGCATCCCAATTACTACTACCAAGTCTAAATTGGTCTTGCTTGTCAAATGACAAACGATAAACACAATTCTCAAGAGAGTAGATCTCAAGGAATTAACCATTTCGTAGCCCATGAACATTGGTACTGTTCGTTTCTTCATTCCAGCTTTGGAGCTCATGTTTCCTCCAACTTCAATTGGTATAATCCTGTCTTAGAAGAATACACTAATTTGTCTTGCGATTGTTAGAAATAATGGGAAGAAATTCCCAAGCCGTGTACAGGCGGTACTCTAACTATTACAATCGAAAGGAAACTTTGCAACAAAAAGAGGAATGAAAATTACAATGGAAATAAAGCAAACCAAATTTATAAGTCGAGTCGAGGAAAGCCCTCTTTCCGCAAGACAAATTACGCCCCGGCTAGTGCTCACGGAATGACGTATTGCCCCAAAGATAAAACGACTTCCTCCTAGCGTGTAGAAGCACCTCAAACCCGCTAGGCACCGGCGAACTTGATGGAGTTCTGAGAATCGAGCTATGCAATGCTCATAGAATGTGAACTAGGATGTAGAGAGCTAGAGAAGAGAGAATGCTTGCTGTAGTGTGTCCTTCATCTCTCAAACTCACACCTATTTATAGGATAGGAGTGACCACACGAGAGGTCTCGGCATTAAGGTACCTCATTATGCATTTGGGGGTTACCTAAGATGAAAGACCATAGGTCTTGGCCACATCAAAGGTTTCCCACATTTTCCACACGTTTCTAATAATTTTAGTGGAATTTTGTTCAGGATATGATTCGCTGTTAATACAGCCTCCCCCCACATGTTCAGGGGTAATCCTGAATTAATCAACAAAGCATTCATCATCTCTTTTAGAGTTCGATTTTTGCGTTCAGCAACACCATTTGATTGAGGAGAATATGGAGCTGTGGTTTGGTGAATTATACCACTTGCATGGCATAATTCTGCAAACGGCGCTACATACTCACCACCTCTATCACTTCGAACACACTTAATTCGACAATTAAGTTGATTTTCGGCTTCTTTTTGAAGTCTTTAAACGCTTCAATTGCCTCATCTTTAGTTATTAATAAGTAAAGGTAACAATACCTTGTGCAATCATCTATAAATGTGATGAATTACTTTTTACCACCTCTTGTTTGCACAAATTTTAAATCACATACGTCTGTGTGGATCAATTCAAGAGGTTTTGTGCTTCGCTCTACCGAATGGAACGGCAGTTTAGCCATTTTGGCTTCAACACACACTTCACATCTTTCTTGTGAGTTAAACTTATCTACTTTTAGTAAATTAAGATTTACTAGTCATTTTATAGCATTTAGATTTACATGTCCCAATCTATTATGCCATAAATCAGAGCTCTCAAGCAAATAAGAGAACGTGTCATCTTCCTTATTGTTATTCCTTTTCCACGGTGAATGACCGTAACATTCATCTCAAAAAGTCCATTCACTAGGTGACCTTCACCTATGAACTTTTCATCCTTGGTCATTATAACCTTTTCACACTCAAATTCTAGTGAAAAATCCATGATTTACTAGAAGTGAGCCTGACACCAAATTATTTCGGTTGTCTGGGACATGCAGCACATCCTTGAGGGTAAGAACCTTTCCAGATCCTAATTTTAGGAACACATTACTCACACCAACCACCTTAGAAGAGACTTGGTTTCCCATACGTACTTTTCTACCTCCAACAAATTTGTAGGTAAAAAAAACACTTTTCTCGGAGCTCACATGACATGTGGCACCCGTATCAACAAACCATTCATTTGGATTATTACCATGGTCCACGTCGGCGACCATTGCGACCGCCTCGTGATCTTTGTTGTTTATAACAACACGTTCAAATAATTTGCACAATATTGTCTCCATCAATAAGTACACAATTATATTGAACCATATGTGCATTGGTATATTCAACAACCCATGCATCCCAATAACTACTACCAAGTCTAAATTGGTCTTGCTTGTCAAATGACAAACGATAAACACAATTCTCAAGAGAGTAGATCTCAAGTAATTAACCATTTCGTAGCCCATGAACATTGGTACTGTTCGTTTCTTCATTCCAGCTTTGGAGCTCATGTTTCCTCCAACTTTAATTGGTATAATCCTGTCTTAGAAGAATACACTAATTTGTCTTGCGATTGTTAGAAATAATGGGAAGAAATTCCCAAGCCGTGTACAGGCGGTACTCTAACTATTACAATCGAAAGGAAACTTTGCAACAAAAAGAGGAATGAAAATTACAATGGAAATAAAGCAAACCAAATTTATAAGTCGAATCGAGGAAAGCCCTCTTTCCGCAAGACAAATTACGCCCCGACTAGTGCTCACGGAATGGCGTATTGCCCACAAAGATAAAACGACTTCCTCCTAGCGTGTAGAAGCACCTCAAACCCGCTAGGCACCGGCGAACTTGATGGAGTTCTGAGAATCGAGCTATGCAATGCTCATAGAATGTGAACTAGGATGTAGAGAGCTAGAGAAGAGAGAATGCTTGCTGTAGTGTGTCCTTCATCTCTCAAACTCACACCTATTTATAGGATATGAGTGACCACACGAGAGGTCTCGGCATTAAGGTACCTCATTATGCATTTGGGGGTTACCTAAGATGAAAGACCATAGGTCTTGGCCACATCAAAGGTTTCCCACATTTTCCACATGTTTCTAGTAATTTTAGTGGAATTTTGTTCAGGATATGATTCGCTGTTAATACAGCCTCCCCCCACATGTTCAGGGGTAATCCTGAATTAATCAACAAAGCATTCATCATCTCTTTTAGAGTTCGATTTTTGCGTTCAACAACACCATTTGATTGAGGAGAATATGGAGCTGTGGTTTGGTGAATTATACCACTTGCATGGCATAATTCTGCAAACGGCGCTACATACTCACCACCTCTATCACTTTGAACACACTTAATTCGACAATTAAGTTAATTTTCGGCTTCTTTTTGAAGTCTTTAAACGCTTCAATTGCCTCATCTTTAGTTATTAATAAGTAAAGGTAACAATACCTTGTGCAATCATCTATAAATGTGATGAATTACTTTTTACCACCTCTTGTTTGCACAAATTTTAAATCACATACGTCTGTGTGGATCAATTCAAGAGGTTTTGTGCTTCGCTCTACCGAATGGAACGGCAGTTTAGCCATTTTGGCTTCAACACACGCTTCACATCTTTCTTGTGAGTTAAACTTATCTACTTTTAGTAAATTAAGATTTACTAGTCTTTTTATAGCATTTAGGTTTACATGTCCCAATCTATTATGCCATAAATCAGAGCTCTCAAGCAAATAAGAGAACGTGTCATCTTTCTTATTGCTTATTCCTTTTCCACGGTGAATGACCGTAACATTCAGCTCAAAAAGTCCATTCACTAAGTGACCTTCACCTATGAACTTTTCTTCCTTGGTCATTATAACCTTTTCACACTCAAATTCTAGTGAAAAATCCATGATTTACTAGAAGTGAGCCTGACACCAAATTATTTCGGATGTCTGGGACATGCAGCACATCCTTGAGGGTAAGAACCTTTCCAGATCCTAATTTTAGGAACACATTACTCACACCAACCACCTTAGAAGAGGCTTGGTTTCTCATACGTACTTTTCTACCTCTAACAAATTTGTAGGTAAAAAAAACACTTCTCTCGGAGCTCACATGACATGTGGCACCCGTATCAACAAACCATTCATTTGGATTATTACCATGGTCCACGTCGGCGACCATTGCGACCGCCTCGTGATCTTTGTTGTTTATAACAACACGTTCAAATAATTTGCACAATATTGTCTCCATCAATAAGTACACAATTATATTGAACCATAGGTGCATTGGTATATTCAACAAACCATGCATCCCAATTACTACTACCAAGTCTAAATTGGTCTTGCTTGTCAAATGACAAACGATAAACACAATTCTCAAGAGAGTAGATCTCAAGGAATTAACCATTTTGTAGCCCATGAACATTGGTACTGTTCGTTTCTTCATTCCAGCTTTGGAGCTCATGTTTCCTCCAACTTCAATTGGTATAATCCTGTCTTAGAAGAATACACTAATTTGTCTTGCGATTGTTAGAAATAATGGGAAGAAATTCCCAAGCCGTGTACAGGCGGTACTCTAACTATTACAATCGAAAGGAAACTTTGCAACAAAAAGAGGAATGAAAATTACAATGGAAATAAAGCAAACCAAATTTATAAGTCGAGTCGTGAAAAGCCCTCTTTCCGCAAGACAAATTACGCCCCGGCTAGTGCTCACGGAATGGCGTATTGCCCCCAAAGATAAAACGACTTCCTCCTAGCGTGTAGAAGCACCTCTAACCCGCTAGGCACCGGCGAACTTGATGGAGTTCCGAGAATCGAGCTATGCAATGCTCATAGAATGTGAACTAGGATGTAGAGAGCTAGAGAAGAGAGAATGCTTGCTGTAGTGTGTCCTTCATCTCTCAAACTCACACCTATTTATAGGATATGAGTGACCACACGAGAGGTCTTGGCATTAAGGTACCTCATTATGCATTTGGGGGTTACCTAAGATGAAAGACCATAGGTCTTGGCCACATCAAAGGTTTCCCACATTTTCCACATGTTTCTAATACTCTGAGCGCACCAAGTGGCTCCGAACGTGGTTTTTTCCATTTCTAAACCTTTTTGCAAGTCTTTTTCTATCAATACGTAACAAACACATTAAAATGACAAATATTACATTATATGCAATTGAAGAACATAATTCATATGTAATTCATTCAAAACAAGGACTTTGAAAATTTCATATTTATCAATCCTAAAACGAAAATATTGTTTGTCACTAAAAAAAAGCAAGAGTACATGAACAAGTGATAAGTTCATCAAGAAATAAGTTCATCAAGATAAATCATACCCTCTCCATTCCTCATAGATTTGTCACTTCTTTTCTGCACTCGTTTTGAAAAAAAATCATAATAAATAGTTAGAGCGGAGAAAAAGTAAAGTAAGATAGAGAATAATGTAGATAAGAGTTTCCTCATAGATTTGTCACTTCTTTTTTGCACTCGTTTTGAAAAAAAATCATAATAAATAGTTAAAGTGGAGAAAAAGTAAAGTAAGAGAGAGAATAATGTTGATATTATCAACATTATTCTCTCTCTTACTTTACCTTTTCTCTATTTTAAGTATTTATTATGATTTTTTAAAAACAGTGTAAAAAAGAAGTGACTCGGTTATGAGGGAACAGAGGAAGTATCAAGAAAAGCTATTATTACACTTTATATCAACTTGAAATGCATGCTCTCACAAGTATTTGGATGTGCATCATGACATATCTTATTTCAGAATATACATCGTTGCATAGCTCATTTCAATAATATTTTATTTTAAATTAATATATATAAAAGTGGAATTCTTACTTCACTAACTTTCTTTATTCATATTTTTCTTTATTCGTATTTCTAGAGATCCATAACGATTCAAAATAATACTCCCTCCATTTTATAAAAACATTCCGTCTTTTTTTAATTTTGGTCCATCCCATAAAAATAGTCACTTTCATTTTTGATAAAATTTCCTCCTTTCCTCATTATCCACTAACAATACTCTAACCATTTTTTTTCTTTTTATCTCTCACTTATGTTACCAAAATATCATTAAAATTCATGTCGTCCTATTTTTATGGGACAAAGGGAGTATATTTAATGACAAACTTTTTCCATTCACATTTCTAAAAATACATGGCAATCCAAAACAATACTCCCTACGTCATCAAAATATAGACTAGTTTTACCATTTTAGACCGTCCTCCAAAATTAGACTAAGTCTAAATATAAAAGTTTCAACAAATAATAATCCTACACATCATTTATAACGTAGACCCCACAATTCAGTAACACTCCTTTCACTACCTATTTCCTCTTTCTTTCTCTTACTTTTCCTCATCTCTCTTTTTAATTTACCAATTGCATATTAAAACTCATGACATTTACAAATTTGTCTATTTTGTAGGATGAGGAGAGTAGATTCAATGACAGAGAACATAAGTACTTCCTCCGTATTCAAAAAATAGAAACATTTGAAACGACACGAGTTTTAATGCATAATTGGTAAAGTAAGTGAGAAGAATTGGTAAATTAAGAGATGAAAAGAAAAATTAGTAAAATAAGAGAGGGGAAGAGAAAAAGTAGTGAAATTAGAGTTAGTGGATTGTGAAGTCCATATCTTAAAATAGAAATATTCTAAAGTTTCTATTTTCAAGGAACGACCTAAAATAGAAATAATTGTTATTTTTAAAATACGGAGGGATTACTTCACTTGTGCATTTTCCTCATAAATAAATAACCTGTAATTGTGTGCTTCGTAAAGGACAGCATAGATTTTCCATTTATTTTGAAGAATGTTGGTATGCAAGACTAAGAAATTTTTTCTTGGGAAGCTAGAGAGCATTCCATGTTTGAATAGCATAAAACGTTGAAAAAATCTTGTATTTGGGGAAGCTAGAGAGCATTCAATGTTTAAATATCATAAAATGAAGCCGAGTTTGGCCATCTGCAACGCTGTCTCTTAAATTACTATTCTTAGGCCCCCATTGTACTTTTTACTCCATTTCTTAACTAAGGGACAAAACCTGCAACCCTCCATCTCTTATCCGTTTCTTAATCATTTCTTAAATTACTATTCATTCATTTTCATTTTTTATTTTTATTTCCAACAAATTCAATTAATAAAAACACATTTCATTAAATAAATAAATTTACAACATAAAATTCTTAAAAAAATAAAAAAACATAATTAAAAATCCTAAAAAATGAAAAATACATAATTTAATTTCTTCCGCTCACTCTCACTAAATTCAAAATCTTTAAAGCTCAAAGAAGCAGAAGAACGACGATGATGTGCGTCTACCGGTTGCCAAATTTTGCCCAATTGTGCTCAATTAGATCATCTTGGAGTTGGGCGTGGGCGGTAGAGTCACGTATCCTTACTCGAATAGACAACCGTTCTTGTATAGACGGATGCACTCCACTGCGAGGTGGACTACTTGCGGTAGAGCTTCCGGGGGCTTTAGGGTCGAACCAGTTTCCCGCCTCAGGTCCTTCGTCTTGGACAATCATGTTGTGCAAGATTATGCACGTATACATGATGTCGACCATACTCTCCATAAACCACGTACAAGCCGGGGCTTTGATACTGT
The DNA here is from genome assembly GCF_004379255.2 of Salvia splendens. Classification (NCBI taxonomy): domain Eukaryota; kingdom Viridiplantae; phylum Streptophyta; class Magnoliopsida; order Lamiales; family Lamiaceae; genus Salvia; species Salvia splendens. The sequence continues at coordinate 13,647 of NW_024598639.1, forward strand.
TGAAGCGCGCTTAGAGAACCCCGAACGCCCTCTCCACATCCTTGCGAGCAGCCTCCTACTTCTGCGCAAAAAGTGTCTGCTTTGCGTTCACAAGCCTACTGCACGTCTTCACGAAGGTTGGCCACTTCGGGTAGATGCCGTCGGCAAGATAGTACCCAATTTTATACCGCCGGTTGTTAGCGATGGAGTTGATGGCCGGCGCTTTACCATCCAAAACTTCGGTGAATAGGTCGGATTTGTGGAGCACGTTTACGTCGTTGTTTGATACGAGGACCCTGAAGTACGCATGCCAGATCCATAGCCGGTAGTAGGCAACGGCCTTGAGTATAACGGTGGGGTGGGTGCCTTTGTGGCCGCTCGTGTACGACCCCCTCCACGCCACATGGCAATTCTTCCATTGCCATTGCATGCAATCGACGCTGCCGAGCATCCCGGGAAATCCGTGCACTTCTTCGTGAAGGTGGAGCAGAAACTGGCAATCTGTCGTGCTTGGCTTCCGGAAAATTCGTCGGTAAAGGCTGCCCGGATGCCTTTGCAGAATTGGATCAAGCACATTCTCCCAGTGCTTTCTCCAATGTAGAGGTATTCGTCGAACACATCCGTCGTTTGTCTAGTCGCAAGCTGACGGATTGCTGCAGTACATTTCTGCAGCGTCGTGTGGCTGGGACGGCCGACAGCGTCTAACCTTTCTTGGAAGAACTCTTCCCGAGCTGCCAATGTATTTGCGACGTGGAGAAATAGTGGTTTCCGCATGCGAAAACGGCGACGAAAGTAGGTATCTCCCCAAACCGGATTATCGCAGAAGTTGTCGCGTACTAACCTTGCGGCAGCTTGCTCCCGGTTACGATGGATGTAAGTCCGAGAGCGTCTTTGGGGTGGCGCGGCTTCCTCCGCCTCTCGGCGTCAATCTTCTTCAAGTGATTCTTCCATTATTCAATGCATTTGCTCATATGGATCCATTAGATCGATTAACTTTGGGGGAAGAATAAAATAGTTGATTTGAGATGAAAATTGGAGTGGAAAGAGAGATGATTTGAGAAGAATATGTGTGTGTTTGTGTGTGATTTGAGATGATTTGAGAAGAATATGTGTGTGATTTGAGATGAAAATAGTTGAATTTTTTTTTCTATTAAATAAATCAAATTTTTTTTAAACGATTTATTGCGTCAGCGTGACGAAACCCACTCGCGGGCCGACGAGTGGCATCACGCATCGCGCCGGAGGCCGCCACGTTGCGCGTGCGGGTGGCGAGACAGCTCGCGGGCTGTCTCGGCGGGCTGGGGACGAGACGGGACACTGCAATGCGTCCCGCGCCCGTCTCGTCACGGAGGGACGGGATTCGAGCCACCTGCGTAACGCGTTGCGGGTGGCCTTAGCGTCACAAAAACAAAACTCAGATCTTAAATTCAGGAAGAGATAAAAAGAAGAAAAAAAATGTCATTGTTCCCCACAAAATGGATAACTGAAACAGATGAGTACTTCTATTTTGATGCAGGTCTCTATTCCAATACAAAGAACCAGCAGCCTGAGGATTAGACGACTCCAGCTTGGGGCATCCGTGGCCAAACCGGTGTCTTTGACGGGCTCACTGTTAAGGATCTCGATCCTCAATGTCGAATTTCCAACACAATCAAGAAACACACACTGGAATTATCGAGCGCCCAAATCCGCGGGTCGGCGATTCTTCCAGCGAAGGGCGGCTGAGCCCGAGATCGTTCTCGTCGGCAGCCTTAGGAGAGGTTTCTTGTTTGATAAGCAATTGAGCCAAAGTAGTAATTTTTATTGATAATTCAATGTTTCTCACAATGGCTCTATTTATACTAAAACCCTAGGGTTGGTTCGATCTATCCTAATACGTTCGGGAAAGAACCAACTAAGAAAATCCGAACGGGGCTTATAATTCGCCCGACTCAATTGCCACAAAAATAATAATATTAATATTCTGGAAATAAAAGAAATAAGCAAAAAAAAACAACGAAAATAAAAGACTCCTAATTCTAAGCGGCCATGGACAGGCGACCCTAGTCCCCGAGCCTCTGCGGCGGCTTGATTCGGTTCCTGGGCCTCAACGACCTTGTCGACGCTGCTGTGCTCTACTCCTGCTGACGGCGCGCGGGTATCTCGGGAGCCGCCTCTCGATCCGTTATGCTCTGCTCCACTTGCTGCGGCTGCTCTGAGGCCTCTGTCTCACTACTGATAGGGGTGATCGTATCAACTCCCCCCTCCTTAACTATATACTTGTCCTCAAGGATGAGGTTTGGAAAATGCCTCCTAATGTCGTCCAAAGGCTCCCACGATGGGGAGTCCGTGCCATCCGACCATCTCACCAACACATGTTCGCGGGCCTTCCCGTCGTGCCACATCGTCTGACTGTCGATGGTGCATTGGTGAGGCCAAAAGGCATGACCAGAAACTCAAAGTGGCCGTCGTGTATTCGGAATGCGGTTTTAAAAACATCCGAGTCATGCATGCGGATCTGGTGGTAGCCCGAACGCAAGTCGAGCTTAGTGAAAAATTTCACCCTCCCAAGTTCATCAAATAATTCATCTGTTGTGGGAATAGGGAAGTGATCCGGTACCGTGGCCAAATTCAGCGCCCGATAATCAATGCAAAATCTGAAGGTCCCATCCTTTTTTCGGATTAGGAGGGCCGGAGACGAAAACGGGCTATGGCTCCCCTGAATTATGCCTTGTTCAAGCATTTCCCGCACTTGTCGCTCAATCTCATTCTTCTGAAAGTACGGATAGCGGTATGGCCGCACATTTACTGGTTTTGACTCTGGGATCAGGTGGATGCGGTGATCGAACTCACGGCGCGGTGGCATACCCGTCGGCATCGAGAAGACCTGGCGGAACTGCTCCAAAACATCCCGGACGTCCGGCGGGGTGTCGGGGGGAAAATCGTCATTGGCCGACCCTGCCGCGGTAACCCCCTCTGCATCCACTTCAATAATCTCATAGAACTCATGGCTCGGGGAATGAGTCGTGAGAAGCGCCAACGACTGCAAGAATATGAGGCGTGGTGATGGTTGTACCCCGTGCAATGTCACACGGACCCCGTTTCTACTAAACTCCAAGGTTTTCCCCACAAAATCGGCCGAAATCTTGCCCAGCGACTCCAGCCAATCCATTCCTAGAACAATATCTGGGCCGTGAATCTCCAAGATGTGGAGGTCAATGAGAAAGTCAAACCCTTGAACCGAAAGCTTCGTACGACGAGCAATATGAGAACACACTATCGAGGCGCCATTGCCCACATATACGCGGAACGGTCTAATAGGTGTCAGGGCCAACTGTAATTCCTTCGCGACTCGAGGGTGGAGGTAATCGTGAGTGCTGCCGGTATCAATAAGTATACTCACTGTGGTCTTCCCGATTGTTCCCACCACATTAAAATGGGCGGGATTTAGGACCCCCTGCCAAGGTTTGAAGATGCGACAAATCCGCTGCAATAACTGTATCTCCCCGGGCCTCGGTGTCCGATTCCTCCCGACATTCTTCGGCTTCCTCCTCGCCCACATAAGATAGCATCTTTTGGGTGCATACGTGGCCCGGTGTCCACTTTTCCGGACAATGATAACATAGGCCTTTACGAGATCGCTCTGCTTTCTCCGCGTTAGACACACGGATTGGCCGGAAGCTCGGTCTGGCGGCATCTTTGGGTGACATCACTGGTAGGCTGGGGGTCACAGCTTGAGTGGCCGGTGTAAACTGAGAGTCCCGACTGGGCCATTTACCCTGGTTCGGTGGCTGCTGGCGTGCTTCGTGCGACGCAGCCAGCCGCAAGGCCAACGCCATAGCCTCGGCTAACGAGCCTGGCTGCTGTAACTCAACTTTTTCCTGAATAGGTTCCTTCAGGCCAGTAATAAAGATCGGAATCAGGGCTTCCTCGGAGAGGCCCTTAACCCTGTTGAGGTAACGTTCAAACGCATCGTGATATTCGGCTACGGATCCCGTCTGGACTAATTTGGATAACGGCCCAATACTGTTGCGAAAACTTTGCGGGTCAAACCTGTGACGTACATCTTCCAAGAACTCGAGCCACGTCACCACCGGATTGTTCGCTCGGTAATTAAAGATCCACTCGGCAGCCGGTGGTTGAAAAAGCATTACCACGTAGTGAAGTCGCTCCGAGTCCGGCATCTGCAGGTGGTCGAAATAATACTCAACTCGCGAGATCCAATTAGCCGCATTCGATCCATCAAAACGGGGCGCCTTCATGGTGAGATCCTTCGGCCTCTCGTTCCTAGCCCACGGCTGACCCGTGCGATTATTAGGTGAGTCCCACACGGTTGGCTGGCGATACCCCAGGGGACCACGATCGACATCCCCCCGGGTAGCGATCCCTGAGCCTATCCCAACATGTGCGTTGCCGCGCTTCGGGGTATTCGCGGTACGCTGTGGGAAAGCAGTCGTGCTGCTCAGGGCGGTCGTCGCGCCAATGAACAGCGCGTAGCGCGCCCCGACGGTGACGGTTATCCCCACCACGGCCCCCTCGATCGTGGATGAAATTCCGGGGGATACCCTCATCTGCCATCCAATCTTCGCGCGGGGAACGATGCCCTTCAAGTTCGACATCATCCGAGAAGTAAGCAATATCAGGCTCGGCAGTCCCGTGGCCCTCCAAATTGTCGACGCGTTTGTTCGTCGTTCGCAGATTGAATTCCAATTGGTCAAATCGGGCCAAGATCTTCTCTAGGCCGCCTGGGGAAATTACCGTCGCCCCTGTTACGTACTGCGGCGGTGCGCCGCTTGGGAGGCCGTCGCGATGTGGCTGTCGCGGCTGATTGTCGCCGCCACGAGGAGCCGCTGCAGACCGGCGAGACGGATCGCCGATCAGGAATTACGCGTTGCCTCCGGTTAAGAGGCCGGCTAGTGGAACTGAGTGATCCGAGCCGTCCATGGGGAGTACGCAATGAAAGACACCAGTTGTTAAGGATCTCGATCCTCAACGTCGAATTTCCAACACAATCAAGAAACACACACTGGAATTATCGAGCGCCCAAGTCCGGGTCGGCGATTCTTCCAGCGAAGGGCGGCTGAGCGCGAGATCGTTCTCGTCGGCAGCCTTAGGAGAGGTTTCTTGTTTGATAAGCAATAATTGAGCCAAAGTAGTAATTTTATTGATAATTCAATGTTTCTCACAATGGCTCTATTTTATACTAAAACCGTTTGACCTATCCTAATACGTTCGGGAAAGAACCAACTAAGAAAACCGAACGGGGCTATAATTCGCCGACTCAACTGCCACCAAAATAATAATATTAATATTCTGGAAATAAAAGAAATAAGCAAAAAAACAACGAAAATAAAAGACTCCTAATTCTAAGCGGCCGTGGACAGGCGACCCTAGTCCCCGAGCCTCTGCGGCGGCTTGATTTGGTTCCTGGGCCTCAACGACCTTGTCGACGCTGCTGTGCTCTGCTCCTGCTGACGGCGCGCGGGTATCTCGGGAGCCGCCTCTCGATCCGTTATGCTCTGCTCCACTTGCCGCGGCTGCTCCGAGGCCTCTGTCTCACTACTGATAGGGGTGATCGTATCACTCACCCTATACGACAATTTCTCAAAACTCAATAAGAAGAAAATCCGAGATTGGGATTGAACGAGTGGGGGCAGGCTCAGGAAAAACACATTACCTAATTCGCAGTCAAGAGCCAGGATTGCACTCTCAGCCTGAAATTTGATTCGAACGAACAAACTTGTAACCAGTTTATTCATGGTATTGAAAACCGTAAAATTACGTAACAAGATGCTAGACTGAAATTCCCTATTGACTACATAATCCCACATGTCCACATGGCAAAGAGATAGCTCTGAGATTATTGACGTTTCCTCAAATGCTCCCGCGAATGAGAGCATTATAGGCATATGAAAATGAACGCTAACTCCTCTGTAAAGCATAACTACAAACATGAAATGAGAACACAATGCAATGAAAAGTAGCATACCATGAAGATGAAAGATGATTGGTCAAGCAATTCCAACTGGATTATGATGTGAAAACTTCAAGGCATACCTCCCCACATCTTATTTCAAATAAATTCTTGACATCGGCTTGAGTAACCTACGTTATGACATAACTAGATTATGGTAAAATTCATAAATTTCAAAAAAAATCAGAACAAAGCATCTATTGAAAAATTAATAAAACCGCAACATTACAATGGGCAAAAAAGATAGATTATGCATACCTTCTTGTCAATATTTACAGTAAGGAACTCCAAAGAGAAGGGGGGAGGAAAATGGTCAGCCACAATCATCTCCAAATTCTAGAAAAGCAAAGCAAAGACGGGAGTGTGGGTTGCCACATATCCGGCAATCGAGAACCTGCAAAATAAATAGAGGTTTACTGTGCTATGTTCTACTTGGAACTTCCAAATAAGATTAAGTAACTACAAGAAGAAAATGGTTGAAAGAAGACTATTTCATGATTCCAGAGAAAAAAAAAAAAAAAAAATGGTTGAAGTTACATGAAGTAAAAGATAGAGCGAGACCAAATTTAACTTGCATAGAACACAGTGATTCAAATTTAGAAAATATAAAAACACAATGAGGCAGAATACATAGACAGTTCGCCTAATGCTATCTTCCCTTTGAGCTCGAGCAGCTCTGCCAATCATTCGCTTATATAATATTTGTAGTTGGAAGAAGATCATAGGACCATCATGCTACTCGCTGAAA
>NW_024598640.1:0-16134 GCF_004379255.2 Salvia splendens
TTTGATAACATCCACAAGAGGAGCTCGAAACTAGGTTTTATTATTCGGAACCTAGCTAGTTGGAGTTTGATTACTCTATGAATAATAAATAAGAGTTTCTGCTAAGTCACTCTTGGAATTCGAAATATGTTAATTAATTAAGTCTATAGCAGACATTAATTGATTAATGGATGTTTCCATCTTAAGCACGGAAATGAATCAAATGCAATTAAAGGAAACCCGAATACTTGTAATTTCGGATTTGGAAGGCAGTGCAATATTACTTCTGTAGTGTCTGCTCGTAATATTCCAATATAAGCTTATATTAAATTGTGGGTTCAATTTAATTAGTAAAAAGCTAATTGGGTGAGGCCTGTTCCAAATTCTTCCTTAGATCCCTGACTGGGCCCAATATGTGACTTATATAAATAGGAGAATAAAGGAGACAAAAAACATAACAATTTATTATCAAAATTTTCGTCCCCCTCTAAAGAGAGAGCTCGAAATTTGTGCCTCCTCCGTGAGCTGAGTTCTGTCTTCCATTATTCGAGTCCTAGTACGTTGGTGAGATTTGCCCACACAAATATCAGCGTATAGTCCGGGACACCAGTTAGAAGATATGAGGTCTTGTATTGAAGATCTTCACGTGGAGACGGAGCAAGCCATCATCGATTCTTGATTGAATCAACAAGGTAAATTGGCTAATTCCGTAGTAAGCATGTTTTAGGGATTTTATGTGCTAAAGCATGTTTTAATTCAAGTTATGAGCATGATACATGTGATAATTACGCGAATAGATTTTGTCTAAATAATCTGCTGACAGTATCAAACTAACGCACGCTTCCACTGCCAGCCCCTTCACAAACTCATCCGGCATCGGGTGTTGGAGAGAAGTTGCGAGGTTTATATAATTTATGTCTAACCCCAATTAGTTTGAGGCCTTTTAAGTGACCCCAAAACAAATGCGCGCGGGTTTGACCCACCCAAAGCTGACAGTATCAAACTAATGTTGCAGTCGACGATCCGAACAAGTGATATCAGAGCCCAGGTAGCTTGGGTTAGGCCCAGTATGACCAAAGGGTCCGGTCTAGATGACCCATGATCGAGTGGGGCCAGGATGACTCAAATTCGAGTCGAGCCTGTAATGTCTCCATGGGTCGACTATTTGTTTCTGATGTGATCTCGGTTTGAGGGGAGGTTTGTTGGCTTACAAATCATCCCAAATTGGGTTTTGGAGTGAAGTTGGAAGGTGAATATAATTCCTGTCCAAAAGGGTCCGGCCTGGATGACCCCAATTAGTTTAAGGCCTTTCGGGAGTGACCCAAAACCAAATCTGTGCGGGCTTAACCAAAAGCAGACAATATCAAACTAATGTTGCAGTTGGCGATCCTAACAATTCATTAGTCATTAACCTTATATTGTATTTAAAACTAATATATACAAGTGGGATCCACGTACCACTAAATTTCTTCTATCCATTTTTTTCAACATTTCTTAAAACCAGTGCCGAAAAGAAATGAGACTCCTATTCGCAGACGAATGGGGTAATATTTAAATATGATACTCCCTCCGTTCCCTCATAGTTGAGGCGAAACTTTTCAGCACAGAGTTTAAGAAATGGATGTTTAGTGGTTAAGCACAGAAATAAAAAAGTAAAAGAGAGAAAAAAAGTGGAGAAGATAGAGTATGAAATAAATAAAGTAGAGAAAATAAAGTAGGAGAGAGAAAAATGGTTAATTACTACCCTCTCCGTTCCAAAAAAATACAGACATTTTTCATTTTGGGTCGTCCCATAAAAATATCCCCTTCTATTTTTTTGTAATCTTTTTCTCTAATAAGGTAAGCCTCATTCTCCACTAACAATACTATAATTGCTTTTCTTTTTCTATCTTTCTTTTACTTTACCAATTATGCATTAATTTTTGTATTATCCCAAATGTTCTAGATTTTTGTGGGACAGAGGGAATACTACATATGAATATGACTCAAATATGAGGAAACTTCCTAAAATGGAAAAATGACTCAACTAAGAATCACTTTATTTGTAATCAATATAAGAATTTCAAACATTTTAGTCATAGGAAACATATACACTCATATTAGGAAATACTCCCCGTGCATGAATAGGAGTTTCATTTCTTTCCGGCACGACTTTTAACAGATTTAAATAAAAGTGAGTGGAAAAAAGTTAATGGTATATGGATCCAACTTGTGTTTATTAGTTTTAAATGAAATATGTGTGGAATGAATTAGTAGTTTGTAGGGACCCTATACCATATATGGTAAAAATGAATCAAAACTCCTATTTGCGAATAGACCGAAATAGAAAAACTGAACTCCTATTCGTGAACGAAGAGAGTATTATATTAGAACTAAAATAAATCTCAATATTCTAGTCTCTCAATATCAAGAGAGAATATATGCTTGAGACGTGAGAAAATTAAATTCTGACTGTTGCCTAATATTGATTTCCAATAATGTATTCCCTCCATCCTAAGGTAGTTGAGTCGTATTCCTTTTTTATTTGTATCAAGGTAGTTGAGTCATTTTCTTTTTTGTCAAAAGCTCTATCTTCTCTCATACTCTACTCTCTCTTCATCTCTCTTACTTTACTCTCTCATCTTTAACCTTTAACACTTTAATTTCTTAATTCTCGTGTCCAAAAGAAATGTCTCGACTACCTTGAAACGAAGGGAGTATATATTTTGGATATTGGTTCCTAAAATCATAAACTTTGGTCAAAATTTGGTATTTCCCATGAACTTAAAAATTGGTCTAGAATATCACAAACTTTGCACTTTGTTTGGTATTTCACAAACTGACCCAAATAAGTTATTTTCATCAAAATCTTATTTTACGGGGACAATGTTTTAAGATATTTTAAATCACTTTTTAAGTTCATTACAAGTAGAAACCACATTGATTTAGTTGTCATAAAAAGGGCCTCGTAAGTTAGTCAAATATGGTGATAGACATGCCATGAGAAATACCAAATAAAGTGCAAAGTTGATATTCTAGACTAATTTTAAAGTTCATGAGAAATACAAAACTTGGACCAATGTTTATGATTTTAGGGACTAAAATCCCTATATATTTATTCCGTAAAATACTCTTTCTGTCCCATTAAAAACGAAACGTTTTCATTTTTGAATGTCACATTTTAAAAATGAAACATTTCCTAAAATGGAACTAACTCTATCTCTACTTTTTCTTTTCTTTACTTTATTCTCTCTTTATTAACTTATAAAATAACACTATATAAAATTCCGTGCTAATTCTCAAATATTTCATATATAATGAACAAAGGGAGATATTAAAATAAGCAGATTAGTATGGTTGGAAAATAGACATAAAAAGAGTTAGTAGGGTCAGTCCAATCTTAAAAACATAGACGTACGATTTCATGGGCGGACACAAAGAGAAGGAGGGTAGGGCTTAAGCCCTCAATAAAATATTTTTTCTACTTTTCTCTATTGACTTTTTAAAAAAAAAATTAGTCAAATTTAGTATATAATCTAATATAAAAGTCCATACAAATTATTTAAATTACTCAAAAATATACATCAACATAAAATTTAGAAATTTCAGCCCCTATCGATATTTATTTTTGCGTCTGCCCCACCCAGATTTACATAATTTCATTTCATGATTCTCTTAATTAGTTAGCGGTTAAGAGATGCAATATGGGGTCGGATCACACGGGAACACCACGTGGCCCTTGACCCACATTCCTCAATTTTTCTTTTTCCATAACCCAATTTTTTATTTTTTTAATCAGAAATATCTTTGTCCGGAATTATAGTTCAGAGTACATTGTTAAATTATGTTGATCATACTGTTGCCTACCTAACACTTGATGTTCTTAACATGTAAATAATCTTGAATGCTAAGAGTGTGTTCGGTTTGCAAGATTATATCTAAGGATAAAATATATAGTGTGTTTGGTTTATGAGATTCAATCCCACAATTCACTTCTAGATGCATAATCATAGGATAATTAGTCATAGCTAACCCCTCCAACTAAAACAATCTCACAACCTAATCTGAGATTATATATCGGTATTATTTTATTTAGGAAACCGAACACCACCTCAAAGAATAAATTAGTATGAATAATAAATTTACTATTTAAAACTACATCGAGTATATGTTCTTAATATATACTGAAATAAGAACTAACTATGAATGCAATGTAAATCTTAATTTGATAGTACTATATTTTTAAATATATTGAAATTGAAATAAGAACTAACTATGGATATAAAGATATTCGGTAGTACTATCTTTTAATATACATTGAAACAGTGGCAGTCACAGGAATAAATCTTGGCAGGGGCTTCACTAAAAAATCTTGGCAGGGGACACACACATATTATATATATATATATATATGATATATATCATTTATATTTTGTATCTTTTGGTTCTTTGTTCTTTTTAATCTTTGTCTCTGTTCTTTTGTCATCCGACAGTTAGATTGGTGCCATGTGTCATTTAATAATGCAGATTTTCAGTTGAATAATGCACACCGACTAATAATGCACCATTATAGTGTAATAATGCAGATCATCTAGACCGTTGATGAATGAGATCTAACGGCCCATATTAAGAAGAACAAAGGATCTAAGGGATAAATAGGAGAATAACGCTCCCATATATATATATATATATATATATATATATATATATATAGAGTTGTGATCATATGATAACCCATAATTTTCGTGATAACCCTATAACCAAATCTGGACCACACATATTTTCTAATCTTGTGACTGAGATTCAAACTTAGATTTACTTCATCAAAAAGGCACAGAGGGTAAATATGCCACTCCACACGAATCACTTTCCCCCGACCAAGAATCCGTCATTATTAGCGGGATGAGATCGGAGCGGCTCTTCTTCGAGCCTGCCGCGATGAGTTCCATACTGGGCGGAAGCAAAATCAATCGACGACGGAGAAACAGATGAATCAGAGAGCGTGGCGGGGGTGGTGATGGATTCGATGAATCCGTTTGTCGATTTCAGGGCTTCGATGGCAGAGATGGTGGAGGCCTGCGGCTGCGGGGTCAGAGATTGGGAGTTTTTGGAGGAGCTGCTGGGTTGGTATCTCAGTGTTAACGATGACAGCAACCTTGACTATATAGTTGGAGCTTTTGAGGACTTGCTCATTGATGAAGACACTTCTTCTTCTTCTCTTTCTTCTTCTTCTTTAGCTGATGCTGCTGCCAATTATTCTTTCACTTCTCCTCTCTCGTTTACTTCGTATTCCACTGAGGAAGACATCAATATTATTGTCCACTAAGAAAAAGTATCATTTTATCATTTGAAACTATCATTTTATCCCCTCAAACTATCATTTTATGATGCAAAAGTATAATTATCAGCCAAAAACTAAAACTATCATTATAAAACAAAAATATCATTTTATCACTGAAACTATCATTTTACCACCGAAACTATCATTTTATTCTCCGAAACTATCATTTTATCCAACCAAAGAACTCAAACAATCAATTTATCATGCAAAAGTATCATTTTATCATTTGAAACTATCATTTTATCCCTTCAAACTATCATTTTATGATACAAAAGTATCATTTTATCAACCAAAAATCTATAAATGAAATATAAAGATCTCTTATTTGCTTATTTTGAAAATATCTATATTTCAAGATCTAAGCCGCAACCTTTTTTGTAGTATTGATAGAATTTTGTATAAATTTATTGAAATATTGATTTGGCAAACTATTTTTTTGCAATAAACCTTGTTTTATACGTATGTGAAAAGTCGAGGAAATTGTTGCCTGATGAAGTCAAGGGTCGTTGTCCAAAATAAATGCCAAGTCAATGGTCATTTTTCTCTTAGCTAAGTTAAGAGATTATAGCCGTTTGTTTATTAGATTGGTAACATATGATTTAATAATTTAATTTTAATTCATGTTACAATAGCCTGCAGCCTACTTTTTTACACTTAAATTCACACTGCGGTAGTGGTTCATCGTGTCCAGATTTTTGAATTTTGAGGAAAGAATTATTCGGATTGGGCAGTTGAAATTTTGAAAATAAGGTCTAGAAAACGTCGAACTTTTATAAAATTAAAGTTCGTAGAACATACAAATGCCAAATGAAATTTGGAGTGAAGTGTTTTCTGAACAAGAGTAATGTGTTTTTTTGTGAACAAGAGTGAAGTAAAATTAGAATAAGAGTGATGTGTTTTCTGAACAAGAGTGGTGTGTTTTGTGAACAAGAGTGAAGTAAAATCATAATAAGAGTGATGTGTTTTGTGAACAAGAGTGAAGTGTTTTCTGAACAAGAGTGATGTGTTTTGTGAAAAAGAGTAAAGTGTTTTCTGAACAAGAGTGATGTGTGTTGTGAACAAGAGTGAAGTGTTTTTTGAACAAGAGTGATGTGTTTTGTGAACAAGAGTGAAGTAAAATCAGAATAAGAGTGATGTGTTTTCTGAACAAGAGTGATGTGTTTTGTGAACAAGAGTGAAGTAAAATCAGAATAGGAGTGATGTGTTTTCTGAACAAGAGTGAAGTGTTTTCTGAACAAGAGTGAAGTAAAATCAGAATAAGAGAGATGTGTTTTGTGAACAAGAGTGAAGTGTTTTCTGAACAAGAGTGATGTGTGTTGTGAACAAGAGTGAAGTAAAATCAGAATAAGAGTGATGTGTTTTCTGAACAAGAGTGATGTGTTTTCTGAACAAGAGTGAAATAAAATTAGAATAAGAGTGATGTGTTTTGTGAACAAGAGTGAAGTGTTTTCTGAACAAGAGTGATGTGTTCTACGAATTTTAATACTCCATCAAATAGCATCCCTATCTCTGCTTTGCATTAGTTTATATTGTTTGAATTTCAATATCAAATTGCTTATCGTCACTAAACTATGAAAGGTACCACCTGCCGTCTTGTTTGCAAAGTATCTTGCTCTTCTGACAATGAGTTTTAACTAGTGTTTGCCAAAGCCGAGGTCCATGTTTTTCCATGTAAACATATTGTCAGACGAAAACAGTTTACTCATTCCAGTTTCAAGTATATGACACTCTTTCAAGTTTTTAATGGTTAATATGTATGCGTATCAAATAGTTCTCTGCATGTTCTGCGATTAGAATTGTTGAAAAGCCCATAAATACATATGATGTTAATTCCAGGTCTTGAGTTCTATCTGCTTCAGGGCTTTTTCTCATCTCGGGACGATGGCAGGCTATGGCTCAGAATAAGAGATATCCACGATTGCAAATGACACAGCAGAGGACACGACAAAACACGATTTGTAATTGAAACTATCATTTTATCATTTCAAACTATCATTTTATTCACTGAAACTATCATTTGAAACTATCATTTTATGCAAAAGTATCATTTTATCATTTGAAACTATCATTTTATCCACTAAAGTATCATTTTATCAGGAAAAAGATTCATTTCTTCATATAAACAGATCATCCAAACTATATCATTTTATTATCCGTAACTATCATTTTATGCACTCAAAGTATCATCCAAACTATATCATTTTATCCAAACTATATATACTAGAAATATAACTTAGAAATTTGAACACACGTGTTATTGGAACTTGGTAATCATAATTGCAATTTATCTGTTAAAAGCCATGAATTATAGAGAAGTTGCAGCTCCTGGAATTCAACAACCACGAATCAAAATGACGATTTCAGCATCGAAGCAACAGATTCCGACCAAGAAATGACGAACGGCCAACTCATATATGAAAAGCAATACGTCGTTTCCGCTGGTAAGATCGAAGACGAAATCTAGCACAAACACTCACCGAATTCAATCTTGATGTGACGTAGATTTGTTAACGGGAAAATGGTGCTGGGGAAGAAGACTGAAGGGATTACTGAGACACAGAGGAAAGAAAGAGAAAGGGGGATTAAAATGTCAATTTTATAACGAAATGACAATTATGCCCTTAATATATTCGAAAAATGATAGTTTTATTTGATAAAATGATAGTTCTATTAAATTAAATCTAGACCATATATTTTAAAAATGTGTGGTGGAGATTTAGTTATAGGGTTATCACACAAATTGGGGTTATCATTATAATGCACCCTTATATATATATATATATATATATATATCTAGAAAAACTAATTTAAATGAAACGCAGAACAATATCATATATGGCACTTTTAGGTCATAGTTAGTTAATAGGTCATGCTAACAAGGATGCGTAATGATCTTAGCATGACATTAAACCCAAATATTATAAATGACTAAAATTGCTTAATTATGACCTCCGTGTTTTTGGTTAATTATGACCACATATATAATATATATATATATATATATATTATATATATATTATATATATAGTATATATATACAGAAACTCTATTATTTATCTATGCAAAACTATTTAAATACAAAACACAGAACAATATCAACGTAGGATTAGGTCATAGTTAGTTAATTTTAGTCATGCTAACAAGCATGACCAAAATGATCTTAGCATGACATTAAACCCAAATATTATAATATGTCCTAAAATGCTTAATTATGACCTTCCGTATTTTTTGTTAATTATTGACCATTAGATCATCTATTCCTAGGGCCAAGAATTGGGCTGCATTTCTGGATTTTAATACATTTTTATTTTGATCATCTTCCTATATAAATATATATTATAAAAAAACAATAATAAAAATCCTAAAAATGCATAAATATCTAATACATAAAATTAATCCAAAAACAAGTTTGACAAAAAGAATAATACAGTTTGCTAAAGCGGCGGCAACTGAATTCTACGTGTTTTCATCGATTCAAAACGCTGTAGGATCGGCTCGTTATCAATCGTTGAAAAAATATCATTCTTAATATACACAACTAGACTGCCATTCATCCACTCGTCTCCCATTCGATTTCGTAAATCAGTCTTGATAGTCTTCATTGCAGAAAATTCTCTCTCAACAGAAGCAGTAGCAACAAGTAAAACCAAGGCCAACTCAATAATCCGTTAGACCAATGAAAAAACTAAATGCTTCTTAGTTTTGACCATTTTCATAGAAAAACTTCCCAAATCACTAAGCGCAACAAATTGAGGATCACACCGCACATTAGCAATAAAATTACTAACTTGTCATGGAAGATGTAAACATTCCCTCGCAGAGAAGTCCTCGGGATATAAAGTAGCAATATGAATGACTTGATGCTTATTGAATTCAGAGAACATTCGCTCGCCGTGGAAGATGTAAACATTCGCTTGCTATGCATTTTAGCAAGTCGGTGCTAGCTTCATAAAGCAGATTATTCATCTCTTGTATAATTAAATCAACAACCTTAATATTGCAGCCACAATAAGTTAATGACAAGTAAATATATCGATAAATATGAATAAAAATATTAGATAACTTGATAAAAAAATCTCTACCCGATAATGATGTAAGTTTGTGATCAATTCTGCTCCATGCTTTTTTTGACCAGGGCGTGGTATGATGTCCTCCATATTAACTTGTGTAATATTATGCAACTCACAAAATCTATTTGTTTGGTCTAACATGGTTTCCCATCCATCCTCCCTAAAACTTTGCAATTGTTGTTTCACACTTTGGATCAATGATATAGCTTGTACAATGTTTTGATCTTTCCGTTGTAGGGCATGAGACAATTCATTTGTAGTTCCTAGTAAGTGTTTCATCAAGTGCAAAGTAAAAAAAAACTCATAGTTATCTATCCTTTCGATCAAGCCTTCAGTAGTACTTCTATTATCAAGGATAGTGACATTATCTCTAACAATTTCCAACACTTTCTCAACCACAGGCCACATAGAGCATAAACGAAGCAATGTAGAGTAATGTGAGCCCCAACGAGTGTCTCCTGGTCTTACCAAAGTAGTTTCTTGATTTTGACCTCTTCCACTAGTCACTTCTTCATCATTAAATTGTGCAACTAATCTTTCATGTTGCAACTTCCTAAGTTGATCCTTTCTCTTACAAGATGCCCCAACCATATTCCCAATCATAGAGATATAATTTAAAGAATCCTTCACAACTCTAATACCCTTAGTAACAACAACAATTATTAATTGGAGTTGGTGAGAGAAACAATGGATGTGCATGGCATAAGGATTTTGTTGCAATATTAGAGATTTCAATCCATTGAACTCACCTCGCATATTTGAAGCTCCATCGTATCCTTTGTTAGGTTTAGTATACTGAAAAGCATGTTTCGAGCAAGTTCGCGCGAATAGAATCTTGCTTGTATACGGAAAAACTCTACAATACACTTTTAACCCGATTCAGTATTATTCGCACAGTGTGCACGAATAGAATCAGTATATTATTACATTATGTTTACTTGTGCGTTTATAAGATGATTTATAAACATTTAAATGCATAAGAAGTAAACAAATCCTAAGTCTTTTGCTTAGTAGACTGGTTGTGGGCGTCGTCCACTTTAAGGTAACTACAGTCGGTTCTATGCAATGCTTTGCAAAAGAAAAAGAAGAATTTCACAACCTAGATAGGTTTTGGCTACCTATCGCGAAAGGTTGCAATGTCAGTCCGATTATTTCTAAGCCTTATTGAAATAAGATAACGTTTGTGTGGTATAGCACTGAATGGAACTAACAGCAAGACGTGTCTTTATGCTATCTACTGAAAGACTAGGTCTTGATAAAATACTATTTCTTAATCTACATATGTTAGCATTGAGCATACGATATTGATTATGCACTACTTTGACTTATCAAAAGGTGCGGGTTTTTCGCAACCCAATAATCATGATATATTGAGTAGTGGTGATTAATATCTAGCGGTGCTAGGATTGCTATTATGTTGAATCGTGCGCGAGGTGAGTCTCGTTTGATAATGTCCTCAAGAGGAGCTTGAACAAGGTTTTATTATTCGGAAACTGGTCAGTTGGAATTTAATTATTCCATGAATAATAAATAAGTGTTTTCTTGCTAAGTCCATTCTTAGAATTAATAAGATGTTAATTAATTAAGTCCATATGAGACTTTAATTATATAATGGACATTTATATCTTAAGCGCGGGAAATAAATAATAAATAAAATGGAATACCCGATTACTTGTAATTTCGGAATTGGATGGGGAGGTCAATATTACTTCTGTAGTGGTTGCTCGTAATATTCCATTATAAGCTTGTATTAAATTGTGGGTTCAATTTAATTAGTAAAAAGCTAATTGGGGGAGCCCATATCCAAAACCTTCCATAGATCCCTGACTAGACCCAATATGTAACTATTATAAATAGGAGATTGAAGGAGAAAGAAAGGACAATTAATTGTGAGAGAGAAAATTTCGTCCCTCTCCTCTCTGCAGCAAGGGACGAAAATTTCAGCTCTCCTCCATGAGTTCTTCAGCTCCTCCTCCGTGAGAAAACTCTGTCTTCTTTTTTCGAGTCCTAGTGTTTTGATAAGATCAGCCCACACTGATATCGGAATACAGTTCGGGAACCAATCAGAAGATCCGTGGTCTAGTATTGAAGATCATCGTGGAGAAGGCGCGAGCAATCGATGATTCTTTGGAGAATCAAATCGGTAACTCTAAACCGTAGAATTCATGTTTTAGGATTTATATTCTTAAGCATGAATTATTTGCGTTCTAGCATGCAATTTTGTGTTAACATATGAATAGATTAATCCCATAATCTATCAAATAGATCCTACGTCTGATTTATTTGTTTTGTACAAGTCTTCGCTGTGCAAGGGGCTCCAAACCCCATCATCCTTGACCTCTCACTCTGGATAGAGATAAATTATGCTTCGATAATAAATCATCAACAACATTTTTCAAAGAACGAGAACAAGTGTCAGTTACATGTACAATCCCAAGAAATTGCTCAATCACATATCCTTCACTATTCACCTATCTTAAAACAACACCCATTTGTTCCTTCAATGAAACATCTCGAGCCTCATCAACCAAGATAGTGAAAACTCTATGCCCAATATCTTTGACTATGGAAAATGTGACTTCTGAAGCACAAGCATTTGCTAATTCCTTTTCAATTCGTGGAGAAGTCATCTGATTATTAGCAGGAGCATTTGTACCCAACACTTTAGAAATATCGACATTATGTTGACCAAGCCATTGAAGCAACTCAAGAAAATTACCTAGATTTGAAGAACTACTTGATTCATCGTGTCCACGAAAAGGCAATCCCTGTTTTAAAAGAAAACGGGTCACATCCAATGAAGCAGTCAACCGAACACGATATGCAACTTCCGCCTTACGAGTATTTGCTCAAAATACATTTGCCACACTGTGCCTTTGATCTTGAAAAGCTTTAAACTGAATTCGAGCATTATTGTGACAACTATTTGCAGCTCCAACATGTTGATTTAATTTTTCTAGTGCATTTTTCAAATTGTTAAAGCCTGTCTTTGTAAAAGCATCTTCAGCATATCGACCTCCTTTATCTGATTGCTTGAAAAGATAGCACCAAAAAAAGGCTGCATTTTTTGATTCCGTATACTCTAACCATGGAAATTTGTAAACCAAGCATCTTGAAAACTTCTTTCTTGAATACCATATTTCTTTTTCGGATATGTATTCCCAATTGGTTGTCAAGGACCTTTAACCAAATACTCTCTCCGTACTCTATCCCGAATAGCAACATCAAAAGCCTCTATTGACTTTCGTTTTCCTGGATCAGCATCAATATCATTCCAATCCAATTCAACTTCTATTGTAGACAATTTTTCTATTGATTCAACAATTCTAGCACTTGGAGAAGATGAAGAACCACCACTTTGCATTTTTTAAAGTAACGTTCCATCTTATGTATTAGCAATTTAGCAAAATAGTTCAATAAATCACAAAATACTATGTAAATAAAAGTTATGAATCTAAAGTATCTAACACATTGTGATTGTGTAAACTATGAGAAATGAAAAGGAAAAACTGACCTTTACCGATTAAAGTTGAAAGAAGACAAGTAATTCTTGTTTGGAATTTGTGGGAGAAGTTTCGTTTTTTGTTTCCGTTGTTTGGAATAACTTTGAATGGTGTAGGGCTGGATAAAGACAAAATCCTTTTTTATTTTTAATTAATTATTTTTAGTGATAAAGCGTTGGGTAAAATCAATATTAAAAGTGTTATTTTTAACTTTAAAATGAGGTGACACTTTTATTTTGTAAAGCTAACACGTCTAACACGTGCCATTTAAATAGGGAGTAGGCATTGACTTTTTCTATTTTTATTATTTTAAGTTAAAGGGTTTGACAGCTGTTAATTAGTTCATCTTCTTCCTTCTTTCCAACTCTTTCTCTATTCACCGCCATTGTTGTAGTTAGTTTTTAACTGTAATTTTATTTCAAGCCCCTCCTTCCATTAAACCTCTAATAATTTAGACACAAAGATATTCCCTTGGGAAGGGCTGAAGATACAATCCAAACAAATATGAAAATTTTTGCAATAGAAATTTATAAAAAGAAAACGTTTGGGGAGGGCTTAAGCCCCTCATGACTTCAACGAGTGTCCGCCACTGCATTCAAATAAAAAGGAAAAATAACTATGGATATAAAGAGAATCTTGGTCTGGTACTACATTTACCTAGCAAACAATTCCGGTACCAATATGTGCTCAGATTTTTCTAAGCATATTTACGAGTACATGAGCCTAGTAGGTGGAATGTTAAAGAAATTGTGCACATTCCGACCACGGTCAACATACTAGGAATGTCTCTTGGCAATTGCGAGAAAATTTCCGAGCACCGTGAGATTTTGAGTACATATGTTCTCGGAATATAATTTAAACAATATATTTTAAAATAAATTTATATGAAGAATACTTTACACCTACGTTTTCCGAACATCATAAAAGTGCATGGCATATTTCCCAGCACAACTTTAAGGTGCTTGGAAATGAAGATATTATTTCAGATCAGTATCTCAACTTCTTTCATTTTACTTATTTCATTTCTCTCCAACTCGATTTCTTCAATCTTATCTTACATTTTTCAATCTACCATGTTGTTTTGTCTATTTAGAATTAGTCTTTTTGCCCGTAGCCACCTCGCCTCTCTATCTTTTCGAAATCTAAAGGTATTATTTTTTTTGTTAGTTATTCCCTCTAAAGTCTTTGTTAATTAATTAAAAATATTATTATATTCATTTTAATTCATATTAATTTCATGCTATACTATAGTAATATGAATGAAGTTACTTTCTTTTATTATTGGATCTAATGGCTAATATATAGTGGATTTGCCCATGAAAATG
Source organism: Salvia splendens (assembly GCF_004379255.2). Lineage (NCBI taxonomy): Eukaryota > Viridiplantae > Streptophyta > Magnoliopsida > Lamiales > Lamiaceae > Salvia > Salvia splendens. The sequence goes on from NW_024598640.1 coordinate 14,198, forward strand.
TTAGATTAGCAAACTATTATGAATTGAAAGGGTCTATTACTTCCTCCGTCCCAACTAAGTTAGGTCGTATTTCTTTTTGGGATGTTCCAATTAAGTTGAGTCATTTCATTTTTTGACAAAACACAAAACATCCAATCACTCTTACTTTATTCAATCACCTACTTTACACTCTCTTTATTTCTCCTACGTTATTCCTCTTTCTTACTTTTCAGCACAATTTCTTAATCTTCGTGCCCAAAAGTTTTGTCTCAACATAGTTGGGACGGAGGGAGTATAATTTTAACATGCAATGAGTCACGTTATATGCAAATCCATTCCTTATTGAAGAATTGTAGAACTATGACCAAATTAGACTTTTAGATCTAGTTTTTTATGGATGAGATGTTCAGATGTATAAATTATTTCCGCCTTCATCACAAGCCTATTTTATTTCCACAAATAAGCCAGATTCCCTTCGTTCCCTCATAGTTGAATCTTTTTCCAATTTCGGGAAGTTCCCTCATAGTAGAGTCATTTCCATATATAGTAATTTTTTTTCTCTTTCTTACTTTACTGTCTCTTACTTTATTCTCTCTAATTCATTCACTTTTTACTTTGTTCTCTCTACCTTTTTTTCTTCTTACTTTTTTATCTATTTATTTAACACACTCAACATTCCTTTCTTAAACTCCATGCCGAAAAGTTTCACCTCAACTATGAGGGGACGAAGGGAGTACAATACTAGGAGGATTTAACTTCATTCCAGAATATATTACTCAATTCCAGTAGGTTTTTACTTTATTCCAGTAGGAATATTACTTTATTCCAGTACGTACAAGCAGTTTCGTCGTCGCGAACCGTTCTTTCTCTTTGCAATGTCTATCACCGCTATCGCGGCGCTCTCTGGCCGTTGCTGTGAATTAACTCCACGCACAAGCAGTGCCGTGATCGGTCTTGTCTTCATTCGTTCGCTTGGCAGGAGTCGGCAGACGAAGATGTCAAGGCCATCCCGTCGACACTGTGATAGTTCCAAAATTCCAGCTATGACAACAAAATGAAGTGATAGCCTAATGGAATGGTTTAATAAGCACATGGAAGGATGTAATAAACCATTTGAATGAAGTATGTGTAGAAGCATTTTAAGTCCTACTGGAATGTTATAAAAACCTTGTCCAATGAAGTAATAACGTTTTTTTATTGAAGTAATAAACCTACTGGAATGAATTATATTTTTAAAATGAATAAAGTAAAAATTCAGATCAATGAATTCGAATGAAGCATGTGTTGAATCATTTCAGAACCTACTAGAAGTAAGTAAAAACATACTATAGTTTAAAGATATTACGTACCAGAATGAAGTAATAAAACTACTGTAATGAAGTAAAATTGGCTTGTAATGAAGACCGAAATAATTTACATATCAGCGCATCTCATCCAAAAACTAGATCTAATGACCCTAATTTGATCTCTAGTTCAGTCTTTAAATTAGTTCGACATTGATCATAACTCTCATTTAGTAACTATATCTAATCCTATCATTTTATTAACAGAAAAATCTAACTAAGAGGTACTCACTCTGTCTCATAATAATAGGGACTGTGAATGACACCGTATTAATATGAAATTGGTAAAGTAAGAAAATGTAGAAATAAAATGTGATTGAAATATTGTTATTATAGAATGTGGCCCACCTTATAAGAGAGAAAAGATTTACCAAAAATAGAAATGAGCTTTTTTGTGGTACAAACCAAATTAGAAAAAAGAAGACTATTTTTATGGGCTGGAGGGAGTATTGACGAAGGGTGTAAGTAATACTCCCTACATCCCGCTCTAGCTGAGTAGTATTCCTTTTTTGTTGTTCCATTGTAGCCGAGTCATTTTCTATTTTAACAAAAAATAAAAACTTTTTCTTCTCTCTTATTTTCTCATCATTACTGTATTCTATCTTCATCTCTATA
>NW_024598641.1:0-17693 GCF_004379255.2 Salvia splendens
GTAGCTCCCTATCTTGCTCACTATATAGCCTCCTAATTAAAAACAATTAGTACAAATATTCGGATTTTACTATTGTGTTGTACTCCCTCCTTTCCATAATAGTGATGTCACTTTTCTATTTTGGACCTTCCATAGTAGCAGAGTCATTTTTTCTAGGAAAAAAATAGTACTCTATAACATATTTTCTCACTCTTACTTTTCCCATTGTCTCTATTTTTTCATTTCATCTACTTTGTTATCTTTTTATTTAATACATTACATATGCTATAGCTATTATGGAACGAATGGATTATTATACATGCTATAGCTCCTCAATTAATTTTTTAGATAACGAATCATTATTATTATCTATAGCCCTTCATAACTAATTCAAATTACTTAGGCTCTTTATGCTAAGTGGTTACATATTTCAGTGAGAATTTATTTCGGAGGTTTAAGTGTATCTATTGGACAGGTCACAGATTAAATTGCACATTCAAACTTATGGGCTTTCTTTAATAATTTTTGCATCCCACTCTCTCATAGGCCCAAGTACAAAAAAGTTCTTCTTTATTTGAGTCTATTAGTTGAATATCAGACCAATGAATGAGTAATGACAACAAGAACTCAATCATTCTTAAGCTAGAGGATCGATTATTGACATTGGATGAATAGCTATAAATTCTTGAGCAGATGGATTAGCTATTATGCCCAGTGATGAATAACCTGGTTATAAACCAAAAAAATGAGTAACGACATTAATCAGTTACTTTCTAATTTATAGTAATTTTTAATTTTATAAATTTTTGGTCAAATTTCAATATGTTCTAGTACTACAACTTTAAAAATCAGTCAAAAAAGTTAATGAAGATTAAATTTTTAGCAATTATTCAAGGACTAACTTTTTTTTGTGAAATTATGTATGATAGTATAAAAATTGAGAAATTATGAGTTGATGTCACTAGACCTGCCCAAGGTTTACCGAACCGGCGGTTAAAATCGAAACCGTAACCGCCGGTTACCGTTCCGATTCGTGAGAATTTACCTGAACCGAAACCGTCGATTTTTGAACCGTGGTTCGGTTCAGGTTAAAAAAATTTCGAACCGAAACCGTGCCGGAACCGCGAAAAAACCGCCGGAAAACGGTGAAACCAAACCGGAAACTCAAAAACTGACGGTTTGGAACCGTGAAAAACCGTAAAAAATCGTCGCTTCGGAACCGAAACCGAAACGGCGGTTTTGGAACCGGAACCGTACCGCGAAACACCCTCGCGGTTTGGTTCCGGTTCGCCAATTTCCAAAACCAAAACCGGCGGTTCCGCAACCGTGGGCACTCTTTAGATGTCATTGCCGATGGGGTTAAACGATTTCGTCTATTCAAACATAAACCATCTTCGTTCGATTGAAAAACAACCTACACATTGACCTTATTTTCTTGTCGTGTGATAAACACGAGCATATCCAAACTTCATATTTTTTCCAATTGATCTTGATGTGAAGCAACCTCATAAACTTTACTAGTAGTATTAGTATGATTCTCTAGCAATTTTTTACCTAATAATTTTCTTGATATTTTAATTTGGTGAATGTAGTAGATATTTGTGGGTCCATTAAAAGACAATCGTATCTAGATGACAGAAGTACTGGATTGGCTGTAAGAAACTGACCAATTGGAAGACGAACACATGGCAAAGCACTAACAGTTTGGGTAAACAAAAATGAAAATGAAAGGTACTTTAAAGATTCATTCGCCGCGTGGCATCTATTTAAGATATTAATGATATCTACTAAATTATGGTTTTATTTAATGTCACATTACTCCATTAGAGCATCTCCAATGGTCGGCGTCACCACCGGAGCGCCGATTTTTCGCCCACGCCGGTTTGACGCCGAACCATTGGAACCGGCGTGGGCGAAATCGGCGTCAAAATCGGCGTCGCCATGCCGATTCCCGCGCTGACGCCGGTTCCCACGCCGATCCTCACGGGCGCCATTGTGGCTCCCGGATCGGCGCCAAACCGGCGTCGGATTTAAATATTTTTTTTTTTTCGCAAAACACTATATATACGCGCGTTGAACCTCATTTTCATTCGCACCACTTGTTTTAACGAGTACTCTCTCTCTACCTTACTTTCTGTACAAGATCAATTTAAGAAATGAGTAATGCCGGTGGTAGTGGTGGGGATGCGGATGAGTACGAGCGTATGATGAACGAAGAGCTTGATGCCTATACGAGCCGTGAGGTTGATCGATGGATGCAGAGTTATATGCAGCCGGCGGCACCTCGCCCACGACCAGTTGTCCACCGTCGACAAGTGGTGCATCGTGATCATGACGCTGCACATCAGCGCCTGTTCACAGATTACTTCGCAGAGGAGCCGCGTTTTGACGCCAACCATTTCAGGCGTCGTTTTAGGATGAGGCGGGACTTATTTATGCGTATTGTTAACGAATTGGAGCAGCGATATCTGTATTTCCGCTTCAGGCACGATGCGGTTGGCAGACCCGGCCACACCCCTATTCAAAAGTGCACTGCGGCAATCAGGCAGTTGGCCTACGGCACCGCGGCAGACATGTGGGACGAATACCTCCACATCGGTGAGACGACTGCCATCGAATGTATGAAGTATTTCTGCCAGGGCGTGATCGAAGTATTCGGTGATCAGTATCTCCGAAAGCCTACCCCCGAAGATTGCCGGAATTTGCTGCGGATGCACGGGGATCAGCACGGGTTCCCGGGAATGCTAGGCAGCATAGATTGTATGCATTGGGAATGGAAGAACTGTCCCGCTGCCTGGAAGGGGTTTTACACGACCGGCTACAAGGGAAAAAATCCCACGATGATCCTCGAGGCCGTGGCTGATTACCGGTTGTGGATTTGGCATGCGTATTTTGGGATAGCCGGTTCGAACAACGACCTAAACGTCCTCAACTCGTCGCCCCTTTTCAACGAGCAGTGCCAGGGCGTCGGTCCGGCCATCAGTTTTGTCGCCAACGGCAACCAGCATGATATGGGCTACTACTTGGCGGATGGGATATACCCTAGGTGGCCCGTCTTTGTGAAGACGATCCGGTGCGCATCAGAGCCGAAGAAGGCCTACTTTGCGACGCGGCAGGAGTCGGCGCGAAAGGACGTGGAGCGCGCATTTGGTGTGCTTCAAGCTCGATGGGCTGCAGTTAAGGGACCAACGCGTTTGTGGCATGTCGACTGCATTGCTGATATAATGTATGCCTGTATTATCATGCACAACATGATCGTCGAAGATGAAGGTGTACAACTGACTGATTGGGCCACCGACGATAATGAAGCAGGTCCAAGCCACGGCGTCATCACCGCCAACGTACGAGGTGGGGTACCGCACGATGAAGAAGCCCTCCTCCAAGCACATGCCGACATGCGTCAGACGGAGGCTCATATTCGACTGCAAAATGATTTAGTTGAAGAGTTGTGGGCGCGGAGGATTGCAAGGCGGTAGTTTTTATGCAAATTTATGTAATTTTTTAAATGTAATATTTTAATTATTGTACTTTTTTTTATATTAATGTAATAAAAAAATTTTAATATTATTATTCGAATTTTCCGTATTTGTCTCGTAATTTAAATTCTGTATGTTGATACAAGTGTAAATTAAATTATATAATTGTTATTAGTGATGTGGATAGGTAGTGTGAAGGCTATTTGATGGCTATTTGATGTCCAGTTGATGTGGCAAGCTGATGTGGCAGGAGAATTGTAGTGCTGATGATGTGGCAGTGTGAAGGCTATTTGACGGCTATTTGACGTCCGTCAGCATTGGAGATGCTCTTACAGATCTCCCCATTACACGTGGATATTAGTTGTTGGGTCACGTCTTGTCGGACTATACGTGTAATTGTGTACTCCACATCTCATTTGATGGATTTCTTTTTGGCACGGGAATTAAGAGAATGATATGTACTGATTTAAAGTTGATAGAGTAAAGTATGAGAGATGAAAAAGTAAGAGAGAATAAAATAAGAAAGAGATGATTGAAGTTTTATTTTTAACTAAAAAAGGAAATCAATCACTTGAGATGAGACAACCCAAAATGAAAAATTGATCACTCGAGGTGGGACGGAGGGAGTATAAAGTTGGTTGGATATTTTATGTAACTTGTTATGTTTCAATTCAAATTTAAATTTAAATTTAAATTTGAATTTGAAGACTAATGGAGCAGTAGTAATAGTACTTTTTTTCAAGTAAATTTTGCATATGAATTTAATATAGATAAAGTTTTCTGATTAATATCTAGTACAATCCATGCTTTTACACAAGATTTTAAAGTGAATAGAGAATAAAGTACTAGTAGATGATTATGGAATATTACAAAATTGAATATTGCCAAAAGAATAAAAAAAAATTACACAAGATATTAAAAGTAATGTTTAAGCATTTAAGTGAATAGAAAATAGAGTAGATGTTATGAAATATTAAAAAAAATCAATTTTGCCAAATGAATAAATAAATTATTTAGATTAAACCATTATGGCAAGGAATATGAACCGAATAATTTAAAAAGGAAAAGTATTAGTAGTAGTTAGGAATTACTACGATATTTTCCCTTCAAGCTTAATGCTCTATAAAAAAATCAATTAGTATAAAGCCTTTATAAAGGTTTGATAACCAATCACAAGGCCATTAGTAACTGAGTTGCTAGCAAAATAAAATACTAATAAAATGAGTAGCTCTCTTGCGTCTCTACGTGGAACTTTCAAATTTACAATCATAATATTTTCATTTTTATTAAAAGTATAATTATAAATTGCTTTGTCAAATCTATAGATAAGAACCGACAGTTCTCATCGGCTAAAACCGACAAGCCAGCCTTTTGGCTGGTAAGATTACCTTATCGTAATCGACAACATTTCCACGTAATAATTTGATAATACAGAATCGAATAATCAAAATATTAAATTCAATTTCTATTTTATTCTTACTCCGTGTAGCTCTTTATTTATTTAATTATCTTTGTACTAAATAAATGCTTCAACAAAAATGGGACGAAGGGAGTATTTTTTAAATTTCGATAGACACATGTCAATCATTTATTCCTTGTACATAGATCGTTGTAAATTAGTGAATGAGCCGGTTTGGCATTTCACTAAGATACATGCCAAGTCATTGTCACATTAATTACATTATCCTAACCTTTTTCATGATAATAATCCTCTCAAAGGATAATATTACAGTAACAACCTTTGCGTATTTTACATACACACACTGCTTTAGCAGAACAAAGGCTTATTTACAACTTACTCTTGCAACGGTGTATCTTGGTCATCGCTCAGCTACAAACTACACCATCACCTGACTGTTTAAAAAAATTGAGATGAAACGATATTAAGTGAGTTAAATAAAGGAAGAATAAAGTAGATAAATGAACAAAATAAAGTAAGATAGATAGTATATAGGTAACTGAATAAAGAATAAAGTAAAAGATATTAAATGTGTTGATTTAGTTGCTAAGTACCTAATTAATTTAGGCTATCCTCAAACTGAAACAAAACAATAAAACATGAAAATATGGTGCTTAATAGGGACTATTATATTATTCCAAGCTTAAATTTTTCCCTGATTTTCACATAGAAAATTTTCCCATGCAAGAAGTAAACAAGCAATATAGTTCATGTAGGATCTACATTAGCATAAAAAAGCAATATTATTGTAGTAGTAATATATAAAAAGTATTAATATAAGTGTGAAAGTTTTTACGTACCAGATAGATACATACATGCATGCATGCATGCAAAATAAATAAATAAATAAATAAATAAATAAATAACAAGATATTGAAAAGTTATAAGAGAAACTAATATTCTTTATATTTTGAGTAGTATATTTTGGTTGTCCAAATTTTGTGTTTTCGACCATGAACATTTTGTTAGTTTCATTATCTATAATTATGATACTGTATATATTTATATCACTATTGTTCAAGTATCATGCAAAGCATGCATGGGAACAGGACAAACGATAAAACTATCTCGGAAGAAGAATTATTATACTCTTAACATCTTGTACAATGAAGACCATGAATATAATTACTTACAAATAATTGCACTTTGAATTTTGGATTATTCCTAAGAAATATTCTTACACCATTTTATGGAACTCTAGAAAAGACCATTTGATGAGTAATAATCCTCCTGTCCACAAAAGATAGTCCCAAAAGTCTTAAGTTACATTGGTAAATATATCATGATGATATTATTAGTGAAGAAAGGGATAGTCGTACGAGTTTTATAACACGTAGGTAAATATATCTTGGTGCTATTATGAGTGAAAAGAAAGGGATAGTCATACGAATTTTATGACGCGTAGTGTAAATATATCATGATGATATTATTAGTGAAGAAGGGGATAGTCATACGAGTTTCAAGACACGTAGGTAAATATATCGTGATACTATTATGAGAGAAGAAAGGGATAGTATTACGAGTTTGAAGAAACATAGGTAATATACCATGGTGCTATTATTGGTGAAGAAAGGGATAGTCGTACGAGTTTTAAGACAAATAGGTAAATATATTGTGGTGTTATTATTAGTGAAGAAGGGGTTATTCGTACGAGTTTTAAGACACGTAGCTAATATATCGTGATGGTATTATGAGAGAAGAAAGAGATAGTCAACGAGTTTTAAGACACGTAGCTAATAGTATATCGTGATGGTATTACGAGAGAAGAAAGAGATAGTCCATGAGTTTTAAGACACATAGGTAAATATACAGTGATGGGGTGAAGAAAGAGACCCATGCTAGTCATAGGGTTAAACTATAAATGATAATTATTTGTAAAAATATTGGACTATATGAGGTGGAAAATTGATTAGTTGAATATGTTGAAGGTAATATATTGTAGGTTACTGTATATAAATGTAACAGTAGTATATGACTACTCCCTCCGTCCCGAATAATTCGTCCCACTTTGACCGGACACGAGTTTAAGAAATGTAATAAAAAGTGAGTTGAAAAAGTTAGTGAGATATGGGTCTTACTTTTATAAATTAGTTTTATAATAAAATGTGAGTAGGAATGAGTTAGTGGAATATGGGATTCACTACCAAAAATGGTAAAAGGTGAAATGAGACAAATTATGTGGGACGGACCGAAATGAAAAAATGGGACAAATTATCCGGGTCGGAGGGAGTATTTTTTATGGAGATAGAAAAGTTAGGACTATATGAGAGTAATTTTCAATGAAAAGAAAACAATACCAACTAAGTGCAAAAGCATCTAATGATATGAATAACATTTTTAACCAAGCCAAAGTTTAGGTTAATCCTGATATATGTATTTTTTTTTAAATAAAAAAGGTGGGGTTTTGACTTTATATGAAATTTAGGTTTGTTATGTGAAATATGCCCCTTCTGGACTTATGTAAAGATTTGCTTGAATGTGTGTGCTTTTGGAATCAACCGTTTATTTGAATATTTTGTCATATTTAATCATATACACATAAAAGGAATAATAGAAAGGGTTGATGTGAAGTGTTATTGAAAAGCAAATGATATGAAATACATTTTTTTTCTTTTTCTGGATAAGTATGAGTATGAGCAAATGAAGTCAATGAGGATAAGTGGCAGATAATTAAAGGCTAAATTAGAAAAATAGATTTGTGTTATGAATTAGAGTGAAAATTGAAATTAATTGTTAAATCACCTGGAAAAATCCTCAGAAGCCTAAACTGAGGGCGGTATTGACGTCCAATTTCCATGCAAATCCGGCAAATTCCATTCTCCAAACATCGCACGGCACAATTTTATTCCACTTTTGCCCCTGGCCGTTCTGTTGAGTGACCCTAACTCTGCATGCAAACGAGGGGCAAAAATGGGGCAAATCCTCCTTCACCACCAGCCACACCAAAACCCCCTTCTCCGCCTCCGCGGAGCCGTCTTCGTCCGCCGCTACCATTCTCTTATAAGCGGCGTTCGTCCAGATCACGTTGTTCGTGTGATCCGATATGAATCCAGGACACGTGTCCTTCTCCAGATTGTGAATCCTCTCCTCATCCGAAAATCCTAACCCTACCGTCGCTAACTCCGTGAACTTCTCCGTCACCGTCACGCCTTCCACCACGATCCACGTCGCTATCACAGATCCGCCTCCGTAACTGCTCAGATCCGCCATCCTCCGCCCTATCCCCGCCGTAACCGCTCCGTCATCCAGATCTCTCCACTTCATCTCCCTCTCAGAGCCAGATCCATCGCCGAGGAGCTGGAGAGTGACCGCTCGCTTCTGCGGCGGCGGAGCGTCGTCGACGGCGGATCTCTCAGGCGGCGACGGCGGATTTCCTCCCTCCGAAACCTTACTCTTACATCTCCTCTTACGAATCCTGACGTACTTCCGTTTCACTCTCCTACCGGCGAGATCTCGCTTCGCCGGGTCCGCCGCGGCGGATCCGGCGTCCTCACCGGCCGGCTTCGGCGCGATCGGCCGGAATCGGAGCATTATCCGGCTCAAAACAGTCTGATTATTACTATCAACGGATCTATCCGTGCAACGCCGCATCGATCGAGCTAGAATTCGTCAATTTACGGCAATCATCGGGAATCGAGGTAGGGATTGGAAATCTGAGAAAAAAAAGCGAAGAGGAAGGAGGAAAGTTGGTGCAGGAAAGGAGTGACAGATGTTGGCGATATGAGGGGAGGGGAGGGAGGGATGTGATTGGTGGGGTGGGGATTGGCCAATGGGAGAGCGCCATGTAACGGTGGGTGCAGTAGGGGAGGGAGCAAGGGAGCTGGGCTAGGAGAATAATGGTGCATGGAAAGGTTCCAGAACATGGACACGTGGTGAAAGTTACGGGGTTATATATATATGTGTGTATATAATATGTATTGGCAGAGGGACACGTGTGGAGAGAGATATATACAGAGAGAGAGAGAGAGAGCTTCTTCGTGTAGCGTAGTCACACGCATCACAAGTGAAGTGAAGCCTCACTCGCTCTTTTGAGAGAGAGAAGCTGCAAATGGTAGGAGATTATTCACCTTTGTTCAGATTTAAGTGCTGCATTTTATTTTATCGTGAGAATTATGAAAGTGGTGTTTAGCGAATTAAATACGGAGATAATAAAATCAAAGAAAGACAAACTAGAGAAATAAAGTACGACGAAGAATCTAGAATAGAGATAATAAAGGTTAATTTTTGTTAAAATAGAAACTATATACATGTGAAATATGCATAGCATGCTTCGGACGGAGGGAGTATATGATTTAATATTTGTGTTGAAGCTCAAGCTCTCGAAGCGATACAATTCTTGTTAGGTGTGGGATTTCATATAGTGATTGTTATTTGCTTAATTATATGTTTAAGTGGGAATATAATAAAAGATACAGTAAAATAGAATAAAATAAAAAAAGATTATGAACAAAAGTGATGTAATTATTTGTATCATAAACAAAAATATTAAGAAAAACATAAAATGTGGTACTCATGTAATTCTTTTGTCCATTACAAGTTTAGTTTTTTTTGTACATAATGAAGTGAGATGACCACGAATGGGGAAAGTAGTTTAGTATTAGGGCAAAGAACAAGATTGTGATTTGTTGTGGTTATATAGCTTATATTTATTGAAGGAGTAGAAAGAACAAAGTGTGCCCACATCAGAATTTTAATCTAAATTTGGTTACAAACCCACTAATCATGGGCATTTTATAATCACAAAAGTTAAACCAAAAGGAATTTGCATTCACGATAAGTATGGATGTCAGCCCCAACCCGTGGGCTGGCCCAAATAGTCTACCAAATTTATAGGGTTAGTGCTGAAAATTTCTAGCCCGAAAAATACAACCCGATTAACCTGCAACCATTAGGGTCAAACCCAAAAACCCGATAAATTTTCTATCGTTCAATTTTTTTTACTCCTAATTGGAAGCTTTCATTGATTATTTTTACAATATGGATAACTAAAAAAATAACTTTCAATTTTATATTAAATATACAAATTATATTTAAATTTTTATTAGTATAATAATAAATAAATAACTTAGAAACTTTAAATTCATTAAAAAAATATTTAAATTTCTAAAACATGCTTTAAAATATTTAAATTTATGTTTTATTTTACACAAATCTCAAATATTAGTGTTTGATTATGTTTTTGTTCGAGTTTAAGTATATATCAAATTTGCCATAGTTAAATATTTTATATTCTATAAATATAACTAATTTTCGTCATTATTTATTGGATTGATCGCATTTTAATTTTATCGGTAGCAACACGATTAACCCGCTGGGCTAGCCCGAAACTCGAGCTTTTAGGGTTAGGGCTGAACTTTTATAACCCGAAAAAATCACAACCTGATTAGCCCGCACCCGATTGACCCGCAGCCCGAGTAGGGTTGGCCCGAAATCCGGTGGGCCGGCCCGATTGACATCCCTAACGATAAGGATAAAATACAAAAAAAGCTTGATATCCTTTTTCAACTTTTCATTAAATGAAATATTAAACGATGTTGTATTAGGTTTTTCATGTTTTGTTCACACAAAGCAAACTAAGTTTTATTAGATGGAACTGTTAAATTGTTATTCACTAAGTGAGTAAATGAGGCGTATTCTTTTTCAGTATGTCATATCCTAAGTGATTAATATCTCTTTTACTTTAGTCTCTATCTTATTTTATTCTACTTTACTCTCTATCTATTTTTTATTTTATTATTACTATTACTTTTAATATAAATCATTATACACAACTACCTAAATAGTTGTGTTAAATAGAAATGTCTCACCAAGGGGATGGAGGGTTTTTTGTTTTAATTCATCTCCAATTTTATTTTTGATAATGTTTTACTACAACATATTACCCCTACTAATGTGAATATGTGATTCACACATTTAACGAGCATTGCTTTAATTATTTATGTTTTATCTTCTAATTGAGCATTAAAATCTCATTTCTTCGGCAATACCAATCTATCGATGGCACTGTCCGTACACATCTTGATGAATTAGAGATGTTTGAACCCACTGCTGGGAAGAAAGAAAAAAAAAAGCAAGCTGGAGGCATATCTCAAGTGAAATGAAAGAAAGCATTTGATTGGGTGAGTACAATTAATTGACCAGCTCGAAGTCGGACATCTGTCCTGTCCCAACCACTTTGGATTTATGGAATTTGAAATAGACGCGTGGCGAATTAGAATGCTTGGATTTAAGCCACGTGAATGGTAGGATGACGTTTTATCGGACTAAATATGCAATGTGGGCCCGCCGAATACACACTGCACTTATTTAGACACATGTTTTTCACTTCCACCGGCCAGTATCAGATTTTAGATTTTTCTTTTTTTCTAATTTTTTTAATCATGATTTTTGTTTACGCAGTACTCCCTCCGTCCTAAAAAAATATGCACTTTGGATTCAGCATGAATTTTAATGTTAAGAGAGAGATAGAGTGAAAAATACTTAAAGTACTGTTAGTATAAAATAAATCTCACCTCATTAGAGAGAAAAAACCTCCCAAAATTAAAAAATTCATATTCCTGTGGGATGAACTAAAAATGAAAAAACACATATTCTTGTTGGACGGATTCTTATAGGACGGATGAAGTAATATTGGGTGATTTTGATTTTTTATATTGATTGAAAATCTAGTGAGACCACTCATTGATTATCTCTAAAACTTAATTTCTTTAATGATGCTAAACAACCTGACAGAGTAAACAAGGTCTTTTAAGATTTGTTTAGATTTTAATTTTTTAAAATATCATTCCGAATTTTAGATTTTAATGATAAATTATTAAATCTAAACAATTAAGTATTAGTATTTGAGTATTAATTAGAAATAGTCCGCAAATACATATGCAATGATTCATAAATCTCCTAAAAACATTATTCCTTTATATAAATACCCCACTTCTAGTTTTTTATTAATTTATTTTTGTACTTAATTTTTTAGTATTAATAAACTTCATATTTTTTTATAATTCACACAAATTTATTAAAAATATATAAATATTCATCATTGCAAATTATATGAAATGTGAAATAATTGAAAATAGGACATGATACCAAGAATCGTGCAAGAGATGTGATGAATAATAGATAAGGTTGTGTGGGGCCAACGTTTTTAAAAACTCTCATTCCTAATCCCAGCTTCTACCATAAGAAAATGAAAATTTTCTACTAATCCAAAACTCACAGGTCATTGGAAGCGCCATGTTTTTCCTTTTCACCTTCCTCATAGGTTGAATTTAGAAGGAACGGTGTCGAAATCGTCGTAATCAAATCTCTGCCGCTCCCTCCCAACCTGAATAGGCAAAACGGCCGAATAAGAAGATGCAGTTTGGTCTCGTGCGACATGGGAAGAACCGAATACGTACCTTTCCAAGGTAAGAAGGGTTGCATGACATAACCTCATTCATGGTCGTTACTTTCTTCGAGAGCATCATAATCCTGAAACAGAGTTTTACCAATTCGGTCATGTCCTACAATCTAGGAGATGGAAACGTTTATCTGATAAACTTTCTATATGATTTTATGATAACATACGTACCTCTGGATTGAGAAGTCGAGGCGTTCAATCATCTCGCAGGTTTTGTATTGCTCGGGGTCCTCGAGGAATCTAACCATTCCATCCTTTTGGTTGATTGTAGCATAAATGTCACCTTCTTGAATCTATTCCCGAAGATGAATAATAACATCAGATCAAGCCAATAAGTTTCGCTGCTAATTCAAGTAACGTGAGTAAGTCCTGCTTAAAACTTACCATTTGAAGAACATGCATCTCAGCCTCTTTTGCGCTATTCAGTTGAACTGTGTTCGCTATGTCTTGGAGGGAGAGAGTTAGGTATGTCTGAGTCAACCTCTGAATATTGCGTTTATACATTGATGACACGACTTGCTTCACCAACCCAAGATTATTGTCCTGGAAGTTGAAGAAAATCTTACATCAGATTCAGAATCGAAGCACCAGAGTGAAGAACTTCGACGCGATTACGAATTTAAATGCAATGAAAAAGGCTTACGTTTTCAAACTTGTCCTTGTTCATCTGCACATAATTCTCAACCTCTGATACTTTGCCGGTACTATAGCTATTTACCAACTCAAGGTAAGGCTGCTCATAAACAAAATCACACAAATGAGTGAATTTAGCAACTACAGGTAAGCGGGAAAACTAACATGAAAAAGGCACAAGGAACATATATTATCGAAAAAGAGCTCAGAAGAATGAAGCAATAACAGAGAATAGAAAATAAATTGACCAAATAAAGCTCCAGTTACAAAAACCCCAGAGTCATATTGCTTGGAGAAAGTTGATGAAGCCAGATCCATGCATACATGAAGCAACCTATCAGAACAAGCTGGGGCATATAACTGGTTTTTGCTAGACTGCTAGTCGGTTCAAATTCTAAGTCAAAGAATTACTCATTAGGTCAGATAACTGCATTGTGTTGGCTTTAATAAGCATTGGTGTCACGTACTGTAGTAATCATTTTCTCTTTTGCATAAGTCATGTAGTAATCCTTGATTGTAGAAGATTCCAAGTTTATCAAACCCAGAAAAGTATTTTATAAATGGTTTCAGAAACATGAATGTGAATGCGGTTGCAGTAATAAACTAAATGCTTTTTAACCAAGTAAAGGGTAGCAAACACTAAATAAACACAACATCTGATGCCCTAGTGTAGAGTATAGCTGGTTTTCTGAAAAATACCTGAGAGAAATTCTTAAGATTCCTTTGAGCGGCTGATGAAGTATACTTGGGAAAACTAGTAGCAAACTGACATCAAGATCAAATGCATACATGAGAATAAGTTTAAGAATTTCACAGGCTGAAAACAATTATGCAGCCAGAGATAGCTTTTCAAATAAGGCACTAAGCAAAAAAAATCAAGTGCTAGAGCTATCAACAACTGAAGGGTAATACTCCTTCTGTCCCTTAAAAATAGACCGAATTGCCATTTTGGGATGTCCACAGACCAATTCTATTTAAGGAAATTTTTTCCTCTCTGAGGTGAGTCCCATTTTCCACTAAACAATACTCCAATCACATTTTCTTTCTATCTCTCTCTTACCCTAACAATTGTGCAATTAAACCGTGCCATTTAAAATGTTGTCTATTTTTTAGGGACGGAGGAGGGAGTATATTAAAAGAAAGATTCATCAGTCCAAATGCTGATTATTGAGAATGTGATAATACTTTCTATACTGTAAAAACCAGATGTAAGAGTTCATCAAGTACTGGACAGTTCATCAAATTTTAGCCTAAAACAGAAACTCAGATTGCAAATTGTAACCAAAAAAATTTATGACAGCTGTAATAATGGAGTGCTCATTTCAGTTGGAAGAAGCTCGGCTAGAAAGGAGTTCGGTAAGCTCGGCTTACCGAGCTGGAACTAGCCTGGAACTAGCCGAGAAGAAGAAGGCAGAAGTCGGTAAGCTCAGCGGTAAGGAAGCTCGGTAAGGAAGCTCGGTAAGGAAGCTCGGCGTTGAGCTGGAATGAGCCGAGAAGGAAGAGTTCGGTTGTGAGCCGAGGAAGGAGTTCGGTCTTGAGCCGAGGAAGGAGTTCGGTCTTGAACCGAGGAAGGAGTTCGGTCTTAAACCGAGAAGGAAGAAGCAACCTAGCCGAACTAGCCGTTGGAGCAGCAGTTAGTTAGCTGAGATGTAGCGGTTATTCTTCTTGCTTTCTTGATTCTTCTTGTAGTTAGTTAGTAGCAGTTGCTACTTGATTATAGAGCTTTAAATAGCTCACCGTGTATGTAGTTTAGAGTAGAGTTTAATCAATAAAGAGTTTTCCAGTTTTCTCTCCAAGATTATCATCTTCAATACTCAAAGTGTGAGTGTGTGTGTTTTCTGCATTGTGTGATCTCATACAACAGTGAGTGTGTGTGTGATCTTATTGAGTGTGTGTAAGCCTTGTGTGTGCGAATCCTAACAAGTGGCGCCGTCTGTGGGAAAGGGATATTGAAGCTGATTTGCAGAGGATCAAACGGTTTCAGAGATGGCAGCAAGGCTTGATGCAGAAAAGTCACAGGCAAGAATGATTATGGCCTGTGGAAGATGAAGATGAAGGCGGTTTTAATTCAACAAGGCTTGGCGGCAGTTCTTGGCAAAACCAGAGGAGAAAGGAAAGGCTCCAGTGCTTGATGAAAAAGCTCAGGCAAAGATGGAGGAGATGCAGCTCAAGCACATTATGCAGTGATTCTGTGCCTTGGAGATAAGGTCTTGAGGGAAGTTCAAGAAGCCAAGACTGCGGTGGAGATCTTGGACAAGTTAGATGAAGTTTACTTGGCCAAATCCTTGGCTAACCGGCTGTATCTCAAGAAGAGGCTGTATGCCTATAGTTTTTCTGGAGATAGGTCCATCATTGAGCAGCTAGAGGAGTTCAACAAGATCATTGATGACCTGGGATCTGTTGATGTCAAGATCTCAGATGAGGATAAGGCCATTCTCACATTGAATGCCTTGCCTAGCTCGTATGACCAGCTAAGTGATGCAATTATCTATGGAAGAGATAAACCTATCACCTATGCAGAAGTCTATTCAGCCTTGATGGCCAAAGACTCCAGAAGACAGCCAACAGAGGCTCTGCAAGCTCCAATGTTCAAGCTGCAGAGGCCTTGAATGTGAAGAAGTTCAAGAAGCAGAACCTCAAGAAGAAGTTTGAGGCTCTAAACCCTCAGGTTCTGATGCTCAGAAGGAAACCAGAGCTTGCTATTGGTGCAAGAAACCTGGACATTTGAAGAAAGATTGTCATGCATGGAAGAGAAAGATGGCCTCTGAGGGACACAATCAATCTGATTGTGTGGAGAGTGCTGATCCCCCGGCTCAACTCATGAATATCAGTGAATAGTGGGGTCAGTCATAGGTGGATAATGGACTCGGGGTGCAGCTTCCATATGTGCCCCAATAGAAGCTGGTTTCATGATCTTCAAGAAGCATCGGGTACGGTTGTTCTTGGTAATAATCACATTTGTCAGATCAAAGGAATAGGAAGGTAAAGCTAAGCCTACAAGATGGCTCTATAAAGATCCTAACTGGGGTGAGGTATATTCCAGAAGTGAAGAGGAACCTCATCTCATTGGGAATGCTGGAGCAGAAAGGTTCACCATATTGATGAGTCAAGGAAAATTGTTTGTGAAATCTGGAGATGCAGTGATGATGGAGGCTGACAGAGAGCATATTCTCTATTATCTGAAGGCTAAGGCTGTTGATGGAGAAAGCAATGCAGTGTCAGATGATTCCATAATGCTATGGCACAAGAGATTGGGCCACCCAGCTGAAGGAAGCTTGAAAGAACTCATCAAGAAGGGTCTGATCTCTGGAGACTTCAACAAGATGGACCCCTGTGAGCAGTGTATACTTGGAAGGCTAAGAAGGCACCCTATCCTACAGGTATTCACTCTTCTACAGCCCTTTAGACTACATACATAGTGATCTTTGGGGGCCTTCACCGGTGTGTTCAATTGGTGGAGGAAAGTATTATCTAGCTATCATTGATAACTATACAAGGAAGTTGTGGGTATATATTCTTAAAGAAAAATCTGAAACACTCACAAAGTTCAAGATATGGTGTAAGGAGGTTGAGCTAGAGAAGGGTAGAAGTGTTAAATGCTTAAGGACAGACAATGGCCTAGAGTTCTTGTCTGCTGAGTTTGATCTGTTTTGTAAAGAGAAGGATAATGAAGAGGCACCGGACTGTTCCTGGTAATCCTCAGCAAAATGGTGTTGTGGAGAGGATGAATAGGACAATCCTAGAGAGGGTGAGGTGCCTACTTCTTGGTTCAGGTTTGAGCAGCAGATTCTGGGGTGAGGCTGTGTATACAGCAGCCTATCTCATCAATAATGCTCTATCTGCCCCTGAAATCTGAAACTCCTGATTACATGTGGTATGGAGCTCATAGTGACTACTCAAAATACAAGGTGTTTGGGTGTGCAGCCTATGCTCATGCTAGGCAAAGTAAGCTTAAAGCTAGGGCTCTGAAATGTATCTTGCTGGGGTATCAGAGGGGTGTTAAGGGGTATAGGCTCTGGTGTATTGAGCCCGGTAAGCAGAAGGTCTTGGTGAGTAGGGATGTGGTGTTCTTGGAGGATCAGATGCCATTCCTGAAAGATAAGCTGGACTCCAGTGAAGATGAGGGTGATTTCTTCAAGGTGGAGCCTGTGGGGGTTGGCCTAGGAGCAGGTGGAGTTATTGACTCAGGGAGTGAGTCTGATTCAGATAAAGAAGAGGCTCCAACTCAGGGCAACCAGGCTGGTGAGTCTATATCAGACTCTATCAGAGACTATCAGCTTGCAAGGGACAGAGTTAGAAGAGAAACAAGGCCACCAACAAAGTTCTCTGATGTTGTGTATTATGCTCTGTGTGCAGCTGAAAGTATTGATGGTGCAGATCCACTCACATATAAAGAAGCTATGCAGAGTAAAGATAGAGAAAGATGGATTGAAGCCATGAATGAGGAAATAGAGTCTTTACTCAAGAACAAAACATGGATTTTGGTTAGGGCTGGCAATTTTCGACACGACACGATAATCCGACACGAATCCGCACGAAATTATTGGGTTGGGGTCAAGTCTTATTGGATCCGTGTCCTTATCGGGTTGACCCATTAAGAACCCGATAATTTCGGGTTGGGTCGGGTCGGATGCGGGTCGGAACGGGTAACCCATTAAGAATAATATTATTATTTTATTATTATTTAAAAAAATATATATTATTTTAATGTTTTAATTTCTTATAAATTAGGTTTAATGGTATAAAA